>NW_019385132.1:112718-229620 GCF_000671375.1 Centruroides sculpturatus | reverse complement strand
TTTTTTTTGTTGTTGTTGTATGCAGTTTCCAGCAAACTTTAATTAATTTTTTTCTATTTGTGAAAATTTCTACGTTATTTAAAGGTAATTTTTATTATAGGCCTATAGACCTAACACAGCATTATTAATATGATTTTGGAGGTTACAAAACTTTAAAATTACTTTAAAAAATGGAAAATAATTATATCATTTGATTTCAAGATATTTTGTATACCTTAAAAATAATTAATT
Source organism: Centruroides sculpturatus (assembly GCF_000671375.1). Classification (NCBI taxonomy): domain Eukaryota; kingdom Metazoa; phylum Arthropoda; class Arachnida; order Scorpiones; family Buthidae; genus Centruroides; species Centruroides sculpturatus. The sequence continues at coordinate 229,389 of NW_019385132.1, read as the reverse complement.
CTATCCCGGGATTTCCCGGGATCCCGGGAAACAGTTCACTTTTATCCCGGGATCCCGGGACAAGCAAAAGACCGGGAAATGAGAAACCCTAGTCCAGGCTTAACGCCAAACTCGTACTGCATTGAACGGACTATTGACTAGTATAATGTTATTTGTTTAATTATTGTACGATATAACGAATAAAATATCTAATTATTCTTAATATAATATTTTACTATATCGCCCAGAAAATTGTTTTTCGCTCCCTAGAATATAAATTGTTACTAATCGCCCCCTCAACATGGAAAAACGCCTTTATGGGGGCGATATCGCCCCCGTTGAGAAACACTGTACTATATTAATAATACTGTTCTACCCCTTCTACCACTATACTGTATTTATTTAGTATAATAAAGATAAAGTTTTACAAACAACATAATTTTTATTCTTGTACCGTTTTTTCAGGATAGGAACGGATTAATGACCATACACGAGAAGTTGATTTACATTCGCCGAAGACAAAGGAAAATTTGAAAAATAAAGAGCTATCGCATCAGGTAAGACAAAAAATTTATTGAATTGTATTTAGATATGAATTTAATAAGTTATTAAGTAGAATATATATTAGAATGTGTTTAAACTATTATAATTTATTTGAAATTTTCACAAGTACAGCAAAAAAAAGTATTTAGTTCGAATTTTTACCACTAGGCGAAAAATGGCGCATGAAGAACAAGAAACACAAGATGGAAACACGCAAAAGGTTTTTATTCACAACGTTTGTTCAATGTGCAATCCATTTGCGTCAATTACATGTCCAAAACGCCTTACAATGTTATAAGACGTTTTGAACACGTGACTGATGCAAATGGATTTTAATTTTAAAAAGTTTTTTGTATAGTGATAGAGACCTTTTTAGCCGATACAAGAAAATACGATTGTTAGGTTACCTCGCGTTTCTTTATGCAGCGCTCGAGAAGCGCTTTACAGCGAACACACTGAAACTGGTTTATAATTGGCCAACACTGCGCGTGAAGTCATTTCGCTACACTCTCGCTGCATAAAGAAACGTGCCTTATTGAACGACTAAACTTGCCGGAGGAACTTTACTATTGTTGTAAGTTAAAACCAGTTTCTTCCAGAAGTGAGATTATTGGACAAAAGTTGGGTTTGGCTAAATAGCTCCACCCCTTTTTTAGATGATTGACAACTTTGCAATTACTTAAAAGCAGCTCACGAGCTGAACCTAGTTAGACCATAAAAGTGGCTCCAGTCGGTTCTTACACTCCCGAAAAGTGAAATCGCAACACCACGAAGGCATGCACGTAGCCACATACGAATTACAGGACCAATACAGATGACAGAGATACGCAGGTGATTAAGTTTACGTACGCATCGATTCATATGGTACCCAGTTTCGGGCTATAAAGACCAGCAGCTGGCTCGGGCCTTAAATGCTATTAGTGACGATTTGCGGCAACTGATTTTTCGAAGAAGCGTAGAAAATGCCTCGAAGATGACAGCGAGCTGAACCAAAAATTAACGGCTGACGAACGAGACTGTATTTGGGAGAATATCTAGAAAATGCTAGGATATTAAGATGATTGAAGATTCGTCGAAGGTGAGTTTAGGATTTATTAAACGTGAACATAATCGGCCGATTACAGAGACGGAGTTAACGTTAAACGACGTTTAACAGCCGAGCGGCGTCTAGACGTTGACTGGCTGAACGCCCTCTAAACGAACCTCTGTCTCTTACTTTCTTCGCCATTACTCCGCTGTTTTACGAGTCGATCAGCCAATCGGGTAATTTGTTTGGGAGGTCTCCAGCTGTATTCTGAAAGCTTCCAGAACATGGGTATAATTTAGTCGTGAGAGAGATTAGCAACTGCTGTTTGTCAGCTAGAAATGGCTGTCCAAGCTGCTTGTTTTGCGCGCGATGAATTTAAAGGAAAGAGTTGCATGGCATCCCCACATTCCGGAAATACAATTCACAAATCACAATAGCATAACTATTACTCTTTACGCCATCATCTCTTTCCTTCATAATTAATTTATTACATTTTTGCATCGTGAATCTGATATCACTTCTTTTTACTTTGCATTATCTCCGCTCTAGCATCAATTTTGCATCTTCCATTATGTTTTTGCACCATCAGTACAAAGCGAATGGTAATTTGCATAATATAAATCTTCTATATGCTATTAAGTTTTTTATAAAATTCTTTTCACCCTGTGGGCGCTAAAAGGGCCTTTTCAACAAGCGCACAATGGTGTAGTTGGATGTGATGGAGGGGGGCCCCAGACATATCCGGATGAACCATCCTCAAAAAATATTCCGGGTTTTCTAAATTTTTAATTAATTATCATAATTAATATAAAGTAAATATCAATAATAATCCGAACGAAATATCACGATAAATGGAAGAAACAAAATTTCAAATTTCAAAAATTTCATGACATCGTATGACGGTTTCAATATTGTCGTGCCATCTGTTGTAAAGAAATGTAACTAATTAACATTACGCTGCTGTGCATTTTTTTTAAACTTTAATAATTTAGCTAAATTTATTTCAAATATGTTTATGTTAAATATAAATATAAATAGAATAAAAGTAATCATAATTATTTTTCAGTAATTAATATTATTTTTATTAATTCAAGAAATTGAAATTTTTTAATTATGTGATAAATTATATTAAAAATATTTTTAAAAATAAAACAAATTTAAAAATTAACTTCGATATTTTATATATAATAAATAAACTAAACTTAAAAAAAAAATTAAAAAAAAAATACTCTCTACGCTCGATAGATGGCGAGACCTGTTAAACGATAACATTATTAGTAACCATTACTTTCACCAGATGGCATAATGCACGAAATGGTCAAACCTGTTGCCATCATGTTCAACTTTAAACTTTATTTTTTCATTTTTAATAACTCAAAAGATCGAAAGTTATTTCAAAATATAAAAAATATATTCCTGAAAAATTAAAATAAAAAAAAATATACATTACAAGAAGCTTTTATGTACGTAAAAAACGCGTATTTAAAAACAAAATGGCGACTGTAATAAAGTAACAATACTGTATATGTTTTTAAAGAGATTTTAACAATACTGAATATGCTTAACTTTTCAAATACAGTATTTAAAAGTAGATTTTTAAATAAAGAAATTGGTAGAATCTATGAAAAGGGTAGTCATTCGCATGAAGGGATTGTAACAATACATCTCCAGACTGTCGAAACTTTTCCCATGCCTCTACGTGTTTTTCACGGTCTTAGTCGTAAATGGACGTTAATGAAGCGTCTATACAATGTTAACTCGTCTTCGCTGCCGTAAACTGTTACCTTCATGCCAACATGCACCTAACCCATAGAATCGTGAAGGCAGACAATCCCCTTACCGGTAGCCTCTTGGGACCAGTCAGTACGTCGCCCCGTCTAATAGCTACTGTCGTGTCATTACAACAAACGTCAACGTAATTTCTAGAAAACAAGACTTTCTAAAACAGCCTGTTCACTGCCACGCCACCCTCACTCAATCTTACACATCTTACAATGGAAAAAGATGACGTTGCACTTGTTGCACCTATCAATTCTTCATTTTTTTTACTTGTATCTTCTTACTCTTAGAAGGACGTAATTACGCGTTTTTTACATTCTTTCAAAACCTGTTTGCTTACCTGTACAAACCGACATGTTGAGGTTTTGTGTAAAGAACAATGGATTATCTGATGGGGTGCTTCTAAGAATTCAAGAAGGACCCCCTCTCTAGGTTTCTAACTAAGTTTTCAACTATTTTAAATTAAGTTTTAGGAGGTTTTTCTTTATTAAATAAATTGATTTTGATGGTTAGCGTGTATTGTTAGAGATGCAATTTACAATACTATTTAGTGGATCTCACTCCCTCCACGTTAAGAATATCAGTTAGAAGATAAAAAAATTAATATATTTTTTTCTTTCTAATTAATAATTTATTTTGGGCAGAGGAGGGCCTTAAATTAATTAATTCTCATCCAATTACTTTCGATTCTTCTTGAATGGAATACCTTCAATGACGGTTATTGTCACTAATTATGATGTTCCATTAATGTAAATTACTATAAACAACTAATTAGTTGAATTTGCTTCTGTAGAAACATATAAAATAATTGAATTTCAAGTAAATTTTGTTAAATTTACTCGTAAAATTTATAAATTTTTAACTATGGTAGGTTATTATATACAGATTTGTTTCGGGGTGTAATTAACAACTTGAAGCATTTGAAGTGTAAGCGCGCGTATTGAGCTTAATCTATGGGCCATATCTTCAAGCAGATTTCAATTATTAATGGGAATTTATGAGGAACACAAATTCTACTTAAATTAAACACGAATTAGTTAAATTTAGAGTAACGATATTGTTCTAGATGAGTTACTCAAACAATGGATAAAGCACGTCACTCGGTATGATGCGAAAAAATTGTGAAAATAGTCTTTGGAAACTCTCAATTTTCATTGAACAGTAATAATTACAGGTAAATACAGGTAAGGGGAGCGAAATAAAAAAAAATTCCCTTATTCCACTCACAGCAGGCCATCAAATTTGAACATTCGCTTGAAAGAAGTCTAATGGATTCGTGTAGTGACGTTGCAATGTAGTCTATTGTTGTCGACAATGGTTGACACGTGACACCCCTGTACGGAAAGTTGAGTTTAGTACGATTTATTCATTATGTACCATCGTGGGCCAACAATTGAAGCAGAATGCTTGTGTTCTGTTGAATGGAGTCTCTTCGGGTTGAAGAAATCTTTACTTCAAAGGACTAAACTCCTAAGGAGCGAAGAGCAGACTGTTGCCTCTTTATTTAAAACCGGAAATTCCGATAGATTAAACATGTACAAGAGATAAAGGTAGATTAGGTATATGCTTTTTCAGCCCTCTAAGTTTTTTTTTTCTTGGAGTTCCCGCTGATATAAATCATCAGTAGGGTTGCTTGAAAGCTTTAAGAATGAATCTGTATACCGCAAAGGATGTGTAAGCTGATACTATGATATCTTGCAATTATTGTCTAGTCAGAGATATTCCGCTTGAAGGTGCATATTGTTTCCGTTTTTTTAATTCTTTGTTGATTTAACAATCGATATTTCCTTTGTGTTATCTCCTAACGTCGTACTGCACATAGTGTGAATGTAAGACAAAAGTTGTATTATTGATAAATAAATCCATAGTATTGTTCCTTAGTAATTCCTTTGTTTGACGTATTTAAACCCGAAACAAAGTTAAGAAAGGCATTCAAAAGTCAATGGTTTTAAAGACTAAAAATCTATATTCGTGATGTAAATTAAGACATTTTATTTCGGTTCCTGCCGAGTTTAGAAGCTAAAAAAAATAATTAATTTATCTAACGTAGGTTCAACTCCGATAGATTTTACATAATTTAATGTGAATTTACAAGACAAGAAATAAAAAAATAAAAAAATGTGGTAGGAAAGAAACGAAGGATTAAAGATCGTCTTACTTAAACAGGTTAAATAAATATAGAAAATAATTGCAAAGGAGGGTTATAAAGAATAAAATCATAGAAAATCCAACCTTGATAAGATAGAATAATAAAATTTACTTTTTAAAAATACTTGTATACTTGTGTATATATTTAAAGAGGAGAGGAGTAAAAATTACAAGTTGTGTAACAATCTGTACAGGACGTTAAGAAACTGCGCGTGGTGGTTGCTGTTCGCATCATCGCTTTGCATCCTCGTTTCGCATTTTCTTACCAAGTGAGATAGTGGAGTAGGATTAAAGAAGTATCAGTCGAAATATTTTAAATACCAGGTGTTACTCGGTAAAGATAAGGGCTGGTAGTTTTATGATCTTCAAAAGACTGAACGTATGTATGTATGTACGTTGTTGATGAAGAAAATATAGAAAAGATAAGTAAGAGCTAGTCGACAGTTAATGGTTCCACGCATCCATTATCGGTAAATTGGAAAACTTTACTAAGCTGCAAGTTTTGTAAAATGTATACAAGTCGTTTAACGACCAAAAACACATCAACTGTATATCTTATGAATGCCCCTTGCTGACAGAATAAATTTTTGGCAATTAGCAATTCAAAGTTGTGGAAAAGTACTCTTGCACTTAGCAATATTTTAACTTAAAAAGGAAAAAAATATATATAGAATATATACTGTATATACCCGTATAAAAATACGTAAATGCGTAACGTATGATGTTACTCTTTACTGTAATGATGCTCTTTAATTTTACTGTTAAAACGATGTTACTTAATGACTTTCTCCTAACGGTTTTTTTTAAACTTAAATGATGTAATTTATTGTAATATTGTTATAAATAAAGTTATTATGTTACGTGGAAATTTGTATTTGTTGTGGTTAGAAAATTTGTTGTAGTTGGAAAATTTGTTGTAGTTAGAAAATTTGTTGTAGTCGGAAAATTTGTTGTAGTTAGAAAATTTGTATTTGTTGTGATTCTTTCATTAGAAAGTGGGGTTTTTTGTAGTAGAAAACATTTAAAAATGCAGTAATCAGTTTAATAAATCATAAACAGTTACAACGAGTAATCATTAGAAATACAGGAGCTAAAATAGTTAAGAAACGATATAAATGAATAAGAATAGAACAATTGAAGTTGACGGTGGTTAAAGCAAAATAACAAATAGTTTAGTGTAGAATGACATAGAGAGAAAGTAGAGATGAAATATTATATTAATTTCTCTTATATCGGAGTGCATTGTTGTAGGGAAGAAGATATTAGAGATGCGAGGACCGAAGCTATTATTATCTTTATACTTTACAGATGTTAAGTGTTATGGACGGCGAGTAAATTAGCAGCGATAGGAAACTTCGCCGTTAGAATAGTGAGTAATTAAGGTTGCGATGTCAGATAAAATTCAGACAAACGACATTAAAGTCTTGTCCAGACCAATGTCTATGTCTACATTAACTCTGCCGTGAAATATCCTTTTAATACTCAAAATGTACTTTTACTCGATTAGTGTCAATGAAAACAATGCTTTATTAACGCTTTTCGTTTCGTTTCATCGATCTTCTCACCATTCTTCTTCTTTATTATTATTATTTTTTCTTCCTTTTTCTTTCCTTCTTCTTTATTTATTTTTCTTCTTTACCTTAACCCCCTTTACCCCTTTATATTAAACATATAAAATACTTTTTTTATCTTTAATATAACTATACAGCATATAGGAATAGTATAATTCATTCACGGTGTTATAACGTGACTTTTTAAGTTTTTAACACAAGAAATCGTTTGGAATTAATTAGAAATACTATTAATAAAAAAATGTATTAATTATAATTATTATATTTATTAATTAACAGTAAAATTCGTCCAATATCGTTTATATTTTGCTTATTTGAAACTTTAAACTATAGGCCAATTAAAGAAAATTCTCTAATGAATAGGTTATAGAGTATTTTAGGTCTATGAGCTCAATGAAAATAAAACGAGCTTACCAGTAGTTATTATTAACAGTTCATTTCCTAAATAGCACTTTTACTAAATACAGTTTACAGGCAATAACTAAATATAATGAGAATAACTTAGGCAATCCTCTGACTCATCTTCTTAGGCACTACATTTATCACGTAAATTATGTGATAAAATGTTTTCTTGGTAAAAACATTTCCTGAAAATCATCGAAGAAAGGTTTAGAAAAGTAAAAGTAGAACTTGTATGAGCAATTAAAGAACAACAGACTTACTCAAGAGCTAAATCCGGGAACAAAGTTACTTGTCAGCACGTCAGCTTACTGAAGTGTCTTACTGACAGGTGAAATGTCCTTGGGAAATGCTTGAAAGTTTGGTTTTAGACATATTTTGTTTAATTTCACGGAGTACGTCTTAAATTGGTGTGCATTGTTTGGTGAGACAACTAAAAGGGCAATTACTGGGTACAAGAAAACCCAACTAAATCTAGTTTGAATAATACAATTATAGAAATACCTGTGGCACAGCTTAATCTACATGAGTAACTTAAAGAAATGTTTAGAGTTCTTAGACGTTTAACTAAATAATTAAGGATTTTAATACAGGATTTAATTAAAATATTGTTTATTTACTCCAATTATACCATTTAAACATCGATCATTTATTTAATTACAATTATAAATTGAGATATTAGAGATTCTCTACACACCCTTTCAGGAATATCCACTCTTATAAATGTCTAAACGACTTTAAAGTAAATCTCATTTTATCAACAGGAAATCGAATTATATTTTTTAAAAAATGATTTCCCCCCACACTTCTGTTTTCATGCGCGTTAAATCCCTCACCGCAATCACTTATAAAATTTGTACAATTACTATAGATCTACATATAAAAATCAAGAGAAAAACTACACTTAAAGCTATAAAGTCACATAAATATTTCATCGACAATCATTTGAGATAATCTAGTTCTAGAGAAAAAGAAGAGGAAGAAGATGAAGAAGAGGAGGAGGGAAAAAAATGGCTAAGAAGATTTACTTACTCCCTCAGGATATACGACTTAACAAGGGTTTCTCGGTAATAGTTTGTTCGACTTTAGGAAATTTTATTAAAACAGACAAGACGTCAATTTAAGGTGCGAAGGAGATTCGACTCCAGCTACAATCTCCATCAAGTAAAGAGGTCGTGAACTATAGATGATTCTTAATTTAGAAAATAAAGCTGGACATCTTGCTTGAGTATAGAAAATGCAAAAGTCTTGCACTGTTCTCTTACCCATCGATCTCTAAAAGTATCATTCAAAGTCTTCTCCTACTGTCCACCACTACTTCCCATTTGAAAGAGGATTGCTGAGACCAAAATGGAATCTTTTTACTCTAGAATTTATATATATATGTCAGTAGATAACAGATGGAGTGTTGTGATGTATGTCTTTCACTATATACATATACAGTATACGGTACTCTATACTCCAAATGTTTGTGATCTTTTCTTTTGAATAAATATATATTTATATATTTATTTAATCAAAAAATATCTCTTCTTCGTATAATTTACTAATTTAAAAAAAATTATTCGTGAAATTAAAATGATAGAAATAAATTTTATCCGCATCTTTATCTTTGGATAAGGATGAGGATGCGGATAAATCATCGGATAACGCTACAAAATAGTTCAAAAAGTACAGGAATTTCGAAGAATTTACAAAGAATTCCTTCAATATTTATATATAAATTTAAAATTTTAACCAAATTTATTAAAATATAGAAAGAAAAATGAAAATTCGATTATTGTATTATATTTCCTCTTTGAGATCCTCTCAAATGTATAGCATCCCAAATGATGCCATATATTTGGGAGAGCAAAAATAAATAAATTTAAAAAAAACGATATTTATTAATTTTATTAAAAATATAAGAAGAAAAATATGGAAAAAAATTCAATTTTTATATCATTATTTTTTATGAGAACCTCTCAAAAATGTATAGGATCATTAGGAGTATATACAAAATAGCTTAGAAGAGAAGGAAGATATTAAAGAAATTCGTGAAAAAATCTCTTCGATACGTACAAAATTAAAATATTTAATAAGATTATTAAAATATAAAAATAAAAAAACTGAAAAAAATCAAATTTTTATCATTATTTTGTATGAAACTTCACAAAAAATAGATAGCATCATTAGAAGTATACACAAAATAGGTTAAAAGAATGAGAAGATATCAAAGAAATTTTGGAAGAATTTATTTAATATATAGAAATTTAAAATATTTATTAAGTTTATTAGAGTATAAAAGAAAAAGAAGTGTAGAAAATTCAATTCTTTTATGATTTTTCCATCGAAAATAATAGCATAGACCACCTGCATTTCCACATGATTCACTGTTGCAACTCGTCTGCCGTAATCCCTGGACGCTGGACATGGCCTTTGGGGGGTAGACACCATCTCCCAAACCGGGATTTACTCGAATCTGGACTTGCATCCCCCGGTGGAGAGCCGATGTGGCGTAAAATACCGTAATCTCTTCTCTGATCAATGTTCTGATGAGATCCAACACAAATACTGTCGTCTGTCGCATAATGGGACTTCTTACGTGACGTCTGTTTTGTCCGCACCACCGCCCATAAGAGAATGTGATAAAGCAAGGGCCTGTACTAGGAAAAAAAAAAGAGGAGAGTAGCAATCGTCGAATGCAATGTTCCATCGGTTGAACGAACGTGACAGTAACGTGTAGTCCCATTCGCTTCTACAATTCAAATCAAAGAAGGAATTGGAAATTAGGTGCTATGTGCCTTATTTTTTCCGCTTCTCACATCGGATTTTTGTGATATACAAAAACATTTTTATCCTCGTTAAAAAGAGGGAAAAAAACTACAAATTGGGAAACGAATTTGTTAAAGCTACCGATTCAGGCGCGCGAAAAAAAAATAATTATTGTTCGTTGTTCGGCTTCTCCTCATTACAACCGACCTGTACAGTGAAGCCGCCTTTTCGGGTGACGATTTATATACGAATATGTTTTTATGTATCATTTTAATTGTTTAAGTTAGATTCTTATTAAAATTAATATCGATATAATAGATAATAAATCATTTAAAAATTTTAATAAACAATTTTTATATATATTTAATGATTTAAAGCAATTATCTTAATGTAGGATAACTCATCTTTAATGCGTTATATTATAAAAATTTAGTTATATTTTAAAGATTTTTGGACTAATTTATAAATAAAATAATATATTATTAAGTTTATAATATAAAGAAAACATTAAATTTGCTTTTAAATAATTTTTTCTCCAGGGTGTATCTAGATAATGTATTTATTTAAGAGTAAATACACAGAATAGGCCTAAATATTTGCTATAACATTAGTTATAGAAGATCCTTTTATGAGATATTTCACACCATTCTCTGCAGAAAATTGAATAAAGAGTCAAAAGCATCCGGCATCAAAATAGGGTCAAAGAAGAGGGCATAAACTGATTAACAGTTAAAAACCCCCGCTGTCATCTCCTAATTCGATCGTTGTATAAACTCTGATCCCCTGAAGCCGAAAATCGCGAGTACAAACTCGTACTCATAGTATTGCTATAGTAAGGTAGGTGGGTCATTAGATTAGATTTCACCCACCAGGAGAGCAACCAGGAGTCTAATTCGATAGTATACAAACAGTGGTGATGCATTAGGAACCGAACGGTTTGGGCTGTGAGGGGGTAAAGACAGAGAGCGAGAGAGAGAGACCGCAGACCCGTTGACAGCCTCTTGTAACATCTACTCCATTAAAATCCTCTTAAGTGAAGTTGGATGGTTGAACGGGGGCGAAAATTTCATCACTGTATTGATGAGACTCAGGATGGACGGGTCCTGGGTTAGATTTACACTTCGGTAATGGCTAATCTAGTGGTGATGTTGTCCCCTGGCTCCCGTGTCCTCCCATTACTGAGCTCTGTCGGCCGAGTAATGACTCAGTCAAGCGAGGGGAGCCAAACGGGGGTAGGTAACAGGACACTGCATCCACACAACCACAGTTAAAACCTTGATTTATTTTTCTAGCAGGTAGACTAATACTAACATATAATGGCTATCTTATTGATAATAATTTCTCACTTTTTTCAATGTTATTCTAAGATAAGCTAGGATTTATTTAATTAGGATCACTACTCACGCTTCTAAATATTATAAAATGCAATTGTATAAGGAATTTTGAGTTCTATACGTGTCTAATTGCCTAAGATGCATGAAAAATCTGTTCTAAACGTATAGTTTTCTTCATCTTCCTCTGAATATCCTTTGTACAAGTAATTGTATTTAAATAAAATACAATTACTTGTACAAAGGATATTGAAATTAATGTTTTAATTCGTAAAAAATGTTTAAAATAACAATATAATAAAAAATTTGTACAAAGAAATAACAAAATTTTCCGACTGTTGTCATTGTTTGTCATTTCTCAATTGCCATCAAGTAGGAAAACGTTAGAAATCGATACAGATTTTTAATTTTTTTAAGTGCTGTTTCATTAATTAAACAAAAATAAATTATTATTTTAATAAATTATCGGTAGAAATTAATTATTTTAATATAAATGGTTTTAATTATAACGAAATTTACGTCTTTAAATGGATAAAAATTCAATGGAAAAATAATAAAATTTATTAAAATTCTTTTATAATTTAATAAGAATTTTTGTTTTGTATAAAATATTTTTAAAAATTTAAACTTAATAAACAGTAACTTAATTGGATAAATATATCTTTAAATCTTTCAGTTCAGAGGAAGAATTTTGGATAAAGTAAATTGAAAATATTGCTTAATAAAAGGTAAATTTAATTTAATTTTTATAGAAAATTTTAAATTTGAGTTAAAATTTATTAAAAACTAACGCTTATTTTAACCATATTTAATTAAATATTTTATTATATCCTTAAACATAAAACAACATCTCTGAAAGGATGAAGAGGAAGAGGAGAGGATGCTGAGTAAAAGGTAAAAGATAAATTATATTTAATTTTTAGAAAACATTTAAAATTTATTTTAAGCTAAAATTTATTCAAATTAACGCTTATATAACCACATTTAATTATAAATTTTATAATTTTCTCAAACGTAAAACAAAATCTCAAAAAGGAGGAGGAAAAGAGAAAGAGAGAGAGAGAGAGAGAGGATGCTGAATAAAAAAAATTGGGAAAAAATTGATAAAATTTTGAAGTGTATAAATCTTATATTCCTTCAGTTTAGTTATAGCTTAATTCAAAAGGAGATATATAGAAATAAACAGTAAAAGCCATCTGTAATTGGTCACAGAAGATCGGTGCCGTTCCCTGTAATCAAGGTTCGGATGACACAATGATGTCTTGCTCCTGTTCTAGGACACATCACAACGACTGACAATTGTCCGCTAGTTAAGTCGTCTGACACAAGATGGCTCTTATTACGTTTTCCGTTTTAACCGTCTGGAGTGACGTCTAATGTTACAAGTCGAACTAACATGCCATACTCGGATTACAGGCAAGCGATTGAAGAAATCATCTCGTCAATGCTTCCCCTACCTAAATCTGTGGTTCTCTTAGTCACTGACTACACATGACAACACACGGCACCCCCCTTTCGCATATATTCTTCCTACTCTATGCATTTTTTTATCACGTTTATTTATTATTATTTACACTCATCCTACGCTCCTCCGCATCTTCACTCGCACCTCTTCATCCCTGTTTATTAAATTCAATAATATTTTCCTCGATCTTTATATAAAAATTTAACGTTTAATCTTCAAACTCGTCCCGTTTTACACCGCCGTCTTCGAGTTTTTAGTTAAAATAATAGGTATTTAAAGGCGCGAGTTACGCATCATCCAGTGAAGAACTCTGGAATATTTGTGTTAAAAGTGTGAATTAACGATGGTTTTTGAAAGGAATTTTAATAATATAATTAAAATTTACTAACTTTTTATAGTATTTTCTAACTAGAAATTCTGATGCCGATATACACAAGCTTGTTACAGGTGCTAAACGGAAAATAAAGGAATTAATTAGGTGTAATATGCTCTGATTAGGATGCATTGTGTTAATTTCAATGAAAAAAAAAACAGTGGCTTGAGACTAGTATGTTCTAAAGCAAAATTAAGCTTAACAATATGATAATGGTTAATCATCATGCCTGATTAAAGATATATAATGCAAGCTTAACAGTAGATAATAAAACACTTTAAGACAATTGCTATAATAATAATTTATGTTAATATTACTATGACTTTTCATTCGACAACAACTTGAGGGGATGAATATATGAATTTCGAAAAAATAAGCTCTATTGTATGTGCTTTATGAAGCTTAGAGATAACTATAATCAAGCAAAGTACTCAGAAATAGTTTATTATAGGTTGTATCTCTTCAATAAACCTCCAATATTTCGAGGTGAAAAATGCATTTGCACAGCCTTTATGGCGAGTTTACAAAGGATTTGTTATAAAAATTAATACATTTTCTTTACTTTAAGGTTAATTATAAGGTTTAGAATTGAATACAGTTAAATATATTTAGTTCTTAAGCATAAAAACAGTAATTACAACCATTCAAACTAGAGAAGATGATTGGTTATTTACCTATTGAAGCCATGTCAATCGAAGGAAAGTAAACTATTGTTAAGGGAGGAAAATGTGCTTTTACGCCTATTGAGAAGCATATGTTAACTTATTCTTCCCTTCAATTGTTGCTTTAGAGGGGTCTGAAGAGAAGAGAAATCATAGAAAGAGACTACCTTGAGTGGTTAGCAATTGGTCCTTTAAGTGGGGCTGTTTTTCAGACTAGGAGTACCTACTTTTACCCCCGTGTTTAAATACTAGACAAACGTCTGATATAACAATACAGTCATACAGTTTAGTTGAGTGATCTGTTCAGATAAATGTCCAAATGTACAACGGATCAGAGACGGGAGATGGAGATTAGCATTGAAAAGCTCTTGGGAAATTCAAAACAGTTGAATAGATCTAAGCTTAATTGCTGCTAGACAGGCTCACATTTTGACAGAAATTCTCTTCATCTTCCTCCCTTTTTTTTCTATCTCCTATACACATAAAAGCAGAGGTAAGTTTCTTTCTCTTACTATACAAAAAAACACTGGACTCTATGTAAGATAATTCGTTAATTCTCATCATCCGAGCCAAATTTGACAGTTGAAACTTCATGTAATAGTAAATTATACATTTGTCTTACAATTTTATACATTTTTTCTCATAAACTATGACAAATTTATATTCATTTACTTCATTTTCCATCTTGTAACCTTTACTGCAAATTTGCCTCTCGAAAAAGTATTTAAAATTAATTTTTTAATGTTTTTTAACCAATTATCTGATGTTTACTTGATAAAAAATTACTATTAAACTTTTATGTTAACTTAATATTTAATGTATAAACTTATAAAAAAAGTTTTATTGATTTAAATGTAGGAGTTACTTTTAGCAAACTATTCGTATATTTGTATATGGACTATTTAACTAAAATTCACTCTTACTTAAAATTCTATATTTTATGCTTAAATTAATTAAAATTTCTCCTAATATTTAAATATTTTTATATCAAATTTTTAATAAAAATCTAAAGTAAATTAATCTGAATATTTCAGGTCAAATTTCCGACTTTCCAAAGCTTAGAACGACTCATTTAACCGTTTAGGACATAAACTAGGAGTCATATTTGCCATTTTGAAGGTTTTATTTTCCCTCCAGATTTAGTGGTGAGTTAAATTTAGAGGTTTATTTCTGTATGTTACGTTAAATTTAACCAATGGCAATTGGTTGAAAAGAAAATAATTGAGAGAGGGAAGATTGTAATCGAGGGAATTCGTAAGTTCAGGGATTTCTCCCCAAATTTAGGGAAGAAAAGAAACTGTTTTGTAAATTAAGTATAGATTAAAATTAAAGAAAACTCTGCCAAAATTTTTTTCTTTAAAACAAATAATAAAATTGATAACAACAGAAGTAGCAGCAGAGGCATATTATTGCAAAACTGTAGTTAGTTTTAAAGGTATTTCCCATCACATTTAGAGGTTTTTTTTGAAGTATTTTCTGTTATATTTGTTTGTTTTCTGGGATAAGCTGACAGCAATACCTTAGTTAATAACGAATAAGCGAAATAAAAACGTTTATTCATTTAAACGTTTATAAACACCTTTTAACGTTTGCTAATTAATTATGCATAAACACACGATTAGCCCCAAGCTGTGTCCTTCACATTTTTCAAATATTCTAGAAAGTTTTTCGTTTGAACACATTTTTAATGGGCCAAATGAGCTTTTACTCTCAATTTTAAGGATCTTTCGTAGTAAATATCTACTAAAATTTCATTTGATTTGTACAATTAAATTCACGAATAACACCTGAAAAACGTGCAAGCCATTGTAATCGGTATTTTGTAAGAGAAAGCAGGTGGTCGTGTTATTTGTGTCGTAAATTAGGCTAATCCAGCTATTATTAAATTCGTTATAAACCTGAAATTACGGAGTATGGTTAATTTACTCGCATATTAGCAATTTTGCGAACATTTATTTAAAAAAGAAAAAAATAATAATAATAATTCTAATTTTAAGTTATAAATAGTGATATTATCCCCCAAACTGGGACAATTTTAAGAACGAGTAAGTTTAAAAATGGCTGACCATAATATATTTTATTTATGTATTAACAAATCAATATTAACTGCATAATAAATAAATTATTACCGTTTTTTTCAAATTTAAATTTTTAAATTTAGTCACTAACGGCTAAAAACAAGCGAGCGGTTAATTTAGTTTTTTTTAAAAAAAAAAAACACGCTCCAGCCAATAGAAAAATCTCTGATATTTTACGTAATAATTAAAAAAAACACCCCGAAGGGGGGCGGGAGAAGTAAAATACGTCTGTTTGAAAATTTGAGTTTTTTAAAATGTCAATTTCACGAAATCAATACGAGGCTGTTACGTTGCTTCCGGCAAACGCGACCAATCAGAATCGAATACGAGTAAAGAGGCGGTGTTTGGAGAAGGCCTGGTTTTTCCCTATTAGATACCAACTCGTTAACAGCCAATCGGCAGACTCGAAGCGCCTAGCTCGCCTTAGTCGCCTGTTTAACCAAGTGTTTTCAAATAGTCGCTTTGAACTATCGTGTTTTCTTGATAGGAATGTTTTATCCGGATATAAACGTTTAAATTTTTTCTAATTTTTATGAAATATGTCATCGAGATCGTCAACACCTCAACCTATAGTCGAACAAACAGTATCTAAAGAACCTACTTCACCCGCTAGAAATCCATTTTCTATTAACAGCATCCTGAATAGGAAAGAAACTAAACGTAAATCGTTACTGATTTGTGTACAAGATCAAGAATGTGCTAATATAGAAACTACGGCTGCTGTTACGCATTTATGTTACGATCCACATTTACCTTCCGTTATTGGGACCTCTGTGTTACCAATTTCTCCAATTGTTGGTTCTGTTCCACGTAAACCCACACCGTGGTATCCCTGGGCACAAGTAACACCAGATAATGTACAGATATCTCTAGAACATTCAGCAGGTATGTTAATTATTATTATTTTTCTAACCTTTTTATTCTGTATACATATACCTAGGTTTTCTGATGTGAAGGTGTGTGTTTTGTGCTGTTCTACGAGTCTTGATCATAGTTTTAACGTTTCGTATCTCGTTTCCACGCTTGTTTAATGTATATAAAACCCATAACATTTTCTATGGAGGAGCTCTCCAAGTATAACGTTCGAATGTTATTAATAAAAATTGCTTATGAACGTTATTATTATTATTGCTTTTGAACGTTATTAATAAAAATTGCTTATAAAAAAAGTTGTAGTTTTATCAACGTGTTAGTAAAGATGCTTTGCACTCTTGGAAAAACTAAAGATAAAAGCGCAAATTAAAATGTTCTAACTTAAAAATTATACGTTTTATCGAATTTTTAACGTTTATACTTTATAAATTTAACTTTTATTCGAGTTTTAATGGTTAATTTATTAATAAAAGTCGTTTATAAAAATGTTGTATGGACTTATTCATCATAAATGAACGTGCTTCATACGCTTGGAGAAACTAAAGAAAAAAAAACGAAATTTACAATTTATTAACTTAAAAATTGCTTCATAAAATTATTTATAATAAAATTATAACATTTTAAAATTAAAATCATGTAAAAATATTTACTTTAAAGCGAATTAATTAGGAGAAATTGCAACGTTTTAATCACTTCTATACGCATGCTACTATATAGATTAATTTAAAGTAAGGTTTAATGGCTTTAAAACCTTATAAAAACTTATAATTTTGTTTTTATATGAAGATTTAATAAAGAAATTTATTATAAATGATATAATTATCGATCGAAACGTATAAAATTTTAAGTAAATCAAGGAAGAAAGAGAAGATACATTAACTTACCCACTCGATACATTTACAGAACCATTATTGTGATCGTATATAATTTATTTATCGAATGGAGCCTATAGGCAGCAATATTTTAAATTGTTATAGTTCTATCCAGTCCATAAAAATCTAAGTTGGAAAATCAAATAAAAATTGTGCAATGAGTTCAATTGTGTAGGCTCTCTGAGAGCATCTCTGTATTGTTCTATTTTCTATTTAAACGTCCATTGGGAGTTCAGAGACAATGTTTCTGTCTATTTGAAGTATTGTTCTTCTTGAAGTGATCTCTTTCCGGATGCTCTAAGACATCAAACCTTTTTTTATTATATCAAGAAGGGGTAATAAAAATAGAATCACAATTTATCATCATTTCATAAGGATACGCTCACCAATACACTTTAAAACAATTAATTAAACATTATTTAATTAAATTTCAGTTATTCTAACACATTTTTAAGCTTATAAACATAAAAAAGCACACTAAAAACTGTATTTTAGAACATTTTTAAAATCTATTTTCTTCCTCATCTGATGCGGATTTTAAGAGGATAAGTCTGGGTAAATCGTTATATTTAAGGAGGAAAGAAAAAAAAATTAAAAGAAATTTATTACCAGTGATATAATTTATTAATTTAGAGTATAATGCTATATATTTTTTTTTCGTACATTCCGTTATTTTGTCACAGTCTGTATGACTGTAAGCTCTTAACAAAACCATCAAACTTCATGCTATGTGACACGTGTCTTGTTACTGTTATCACCATGATGGTTAGTGCTTGTCAGCTTATCGATGATAGGATGCTAGTTCTTTGCTTTGTCAACCTCTAGACACTTTCATTTTGTTCTACACACTTCATTTTCGAACTTACTCGCATTACATGATTCTCCAGATACATTTCAATTAATGGAGTTTGTATCGATTCCTGATTCAATTAATATCAATAAGCGATGCTTACTACAGATTTATTAATATATTTTCTCGTTATATAACTTAATTAATACTTAATTTACATATTTATTATTGTATATCGAGCTTTAGATATGCTATTTTCTAGTCAGTCTATAGAAAATACAATAATATTTAACGAGCAGCATTTCCAATCTCCTTCACTCTACAGGCCTATAATTATAGTATAAATATCAAATTTGAGTAGGTAAATTTGCTTTAATTCGTAATTTAACACTACAAAGCATTAAAATTAATTAATTTTATATAAATTCGACCATTTTTGCTTCAAACAATGCTTCGTTTTGTGTATAATACGCACTAAACTCTAAAAAACCGAGCGAATTTACATGAAAATCATTAAAAGTCTTCTGTTTTGAGGAAAGATAAAGGTGAGAATTCGGATTTATATTTTTCTTGGTTATTTTTATAGGAAATTTATGTTTTGAATTCATTTTAGGACCTATAATTGAGTGTCTATGTTAGTAGCGTGTAGCAAATTAAATGCATTTAATGCAGGTCACAGTATAACTCGGATATCTTCTCTTAGAATAGTCAGCCATCCAGATAACTTTCATTAATAATAGTTTGTCAAGCCTTGGGGAACACTTTCAACTTAAACATCCAATTCTAAATCGTACTATCTAAATGGAATTTCAACTTATTTTAAATCTCTAAAGATGAATAAATTTTATTGTTAAATATAAACGAAATCTTTAGAGAATATTAAATTTAACTTTAAAATTATAAAATATATAAAGTTTTGTACACATATTTTACATTAAATAAGAAAAATTTAGATATTAAATATAAGAGAGAATCGCATTTGAAGCTTCTCGTCTTCCCGCATCATTTAAGAGACTTTTATCTTTTAAGCATTAATATTGAATTAAATAATTAATAAAGGAAAATTTAATTTATATATTTATAAACTTTATAAAAAGCTATTTTTAATTATAATAAAACAAATAACGTAAATGTTTTTAATCTTTTTTTAAAAAAGACAAATGTGTGCCTATACATTATCAGTTTGCAATGCGCGCTACTAAAATTAAATCTTTAGCGCAATTTTTGCATAAATTCTAATAATTTTTGTGCTAAAATCATCTAGATTTGTTGTAAATTTATATTTTAAAAGTTTCTTTTATTTATTCATTATATATATTTTTTAATTTATAAAAAAATTGTATACCATTGCGTGTAAAGTTTGCGTACATTATATATTTTTTTTGGAAAAGTACAGTTAAAATGTGTTTAAATATTGTTTTAAATTAATTTTTATACTTTATAAAAGGTGTAGGAGCATTACTTACTTCTAAATTTTTAATATACATATCGATAACATGGAGAAATCTGTAGTAAAGTCTCCTCATCACAGCATCAAGCATCGCATCTCTTCTACTTAAATGCCGTTATGTCCGTACGGAAAGCTAAGTTGTAATGCTATTCTAGGTAATTATAACTTATCTCCTGCTTATATTTGATTATTAATTGAATTTGCTTCTAAGAAAATCGCTTTAAAAGACTTTATTCCGAATCCATTTTGTTATAAAATCTACATTAAAGCATTATACTTTTCTCAACTAGAAATTCTGATGCCGATATACACAAGCTTGTTANTACAATATTTATATAATTTTCGACGAATAAAATCCATCGGTTCGATGTTAAATCGACATCAACTACTTCACTGTATCTCAAGTGGTTACGATCTATATGTATATAGATATATATTTATATATAAATATATATCATTTATACACATCACAAGTTTATCATTTCATTTTTCTTGATCTAATTCTCACGAGAGAGAAAGGTTTGTAAACTCGAGTATTGTATAAAACCAAAAATATTTCGACATCTATCATATAAGAGTGATATTTTTTGAGTGTTTTTTCCTTTAAGCCATTTGCCAGTTGGTTTTTTTTCTTTCCCTCCCCTTCTTCCTCTCTTTTTCTACCCCCTTTTACGTCATACTAAGGGGACGATGGAAGTAAATTTGTTGGAACAATTCATCAAACTTTCGTCTTCCCCCACATCCATTTCTGGGTCTGCAAAATGTCACATTTAATGCTTAGATTATTGATTCTTCACTCTATATAGTTCTATCCAAACCTAAAGGGAATTTTAACAGCTTTCTTGGTCTCAGCTGTTAAACTTATTAGATCGTACATATTGATTGTTCAAATCTTTTCCCAAATGCACCAATTTGATTTTTCAACTACTCAACTTGATGTTATTGATGACACCTTTTTTCAAAATTCATATTTGTCTTATAACTCTTCTTAGAAAGCATTTATCATCCGCTTTCTTCTNCGTTTCTATATGTATATAAATGTGTTATATTAAAATCTATGTCATGTGTGATTGAATGATGGAATTCTTTGTTTGTTGATCATTATTTTCCTTATTAAACCCAGTAGACTTATATAGACGATACATGTTTTATTTTATGGATTTGTAATCGAATGCTTTCACAAACATAAATTCTCTTCAAATATCTCATAATATTTGACAGTTTTCATCGATTTTTATTCTCGCTAAGTCATTTAACGTCTGCTTTACTCCACCAATCGGGATTGTCACGGCATTTGGTAATAATCTGCACAATCAACTAGATGATTTTTACTGTTATCTCGTTCAGAACTCCAAGAAAAATTCTCAAAAACATAAAAACTATCGAATCGATTATATCTATAACTATTAATCAGATGTCTTTGATTTATTTCAATGTATATAACCATAAAAAATGAATTATTCTAATGAATATATTCAGTTCTTTTACTGTATAAAGTTGGATATTCCTTCGTTTGCATTGTGAATAAATTAATAAAAATTGATAAAAATCTCACTAAAATTTAATTAAATCATTTAAAATAATATATATTTACTATCGTTTAATATGTTTTCTTAATTTGAATCGAAATTATCTGTAGAATCTTTAAAGAAGTTGAATTTTAGTAAATAAGTGGAGTATTATTCAAGATTTCTAAATTAAAAATAAATGATTATTTTATATTTATTTTCTTATTTTTTAAAAAACACATTAATACTTCAAACGTTATATTCTTTTTATTATTAATACAAAAATCTTTATCCAAATGTTTTGCATGAGCATCTTTAGAGTTATTGCTGTGTGAGGATTATGTTGTTTTCTTCGTTATCTACAATAAATATATTAAGAATTAGTAGAAATATATGAGAGAATCTATGTTATCGTGTTAAAGTTAACGTATTAATATTAAATGATGAGGATAATAAATATGAAAGGATAATTTGAAGAAAGTTACGTCTAGTTACTTCATGCGTTGAGGAAATTTCGATCGGGAAACAAAAGTTTGCTTATTAAGAAGCCAAAAACGATTAAACTTTTCGAGTTCGATCGCAGAATTAACAGAGTGGAAAATAATGCCATTAATATATTTGAATTATTTAAAGCGAATGGATGCTTTAGAGAAACTTATTTCTACATAAAACTATAGAAATTTTATAAATAATATTTTAAAAATTATGTAATTTTAGATGATATTAAATACTATAAATACAAAATATTTAAGAAATTATTCAGAATTCATATAATTCATCAAGGAGTAACACGAGGAAAGTTTGCGTAAGAGCGATGCTTTCAACTCATTAAATCGTTAATTTTCGTTAAAGAGAAATTAAAATTATTAATAAATTTCGATATAAAATGTATTATTTTATTTAATTTTTATTCGTTTTTTTTAAAAATATTTTATTTATTAAATTTAAATTGCTTGCATTATTCTATACACAAGAAGCATTTTACAATTAATTGTAATGATGAATCTATTTAATTTATTTTAATAAAAAGTAGGAAAAAATATGAAAATAATTGAAGTAAACTGACGATAATTTCGAATCGTTTTGCCTCCTTAAAATATTCTTTTCTAATTAAAGCTTGAAGGCGACCTTTTTATGAAAGAAGTTGAAAGATCCATTAATTTGTTAATTACATGAATTAATTAAGTGCTACTTACTTTGTCTTTTGTTAATTTAAAGAATTGACTTAGGTCAATAGGTAATTTATACAAATCTCTTTGAAACAACGTTGTAAAAGATGACGTGTAACTATTAATTAATTATAGATGTATTTTTCTTATGTAAAAATTGACTTATCTTAAATGCAGTACAACCCCGTTTATATTAACTTTTTTTAACCTTCCTGACCTGGAAATAATGCCAAAACACTCTCTTAAAGTGTTGTAGAATTAAATTTTTAAGTTTAAATTGTCGAATTTATCATCGGAGAAGGGTAAAGATGCGCGGTTTTTTTTATGAATAAATTGGGTTTTACTGTGTTTATTTTTTTTTTGTAAAAATATTTAATGATAATTTGTATAAAATATTCTTCAATATTTACAATAAAACAGGAATCATCTACAGAATAGGGAATGATGACAGGGTCTCTGTTTACTCGGCAGGTACACCGAATACACTAGCCAGATCGTCACAGACATCAAGCCATTCAGAACAGATAAATGCAAATAGCCCAACATCCACACCAGCAACGTCACCTGTACCAACATCAAACGTCACATCTACAGAAGCTGAAGGGGATGACTGTACAACAGGTGATTGCAGAGACGACAAAAATAAGAAAAATCGTAGGAAAAAGAAGACGAGGACAGTATTTACTAGAAGCCAAGTATTCCAATTAGAGTCTACATTTGATATGAAACGTTATTTATCTAGTTCAGAACGTGCAGGTTTGGCTGCTTCACTCCATTTGACCGAAACACAGGTTAAAATATGGTTCCAGAATCGAAGAAACAAGTGGAAAAGGCAATTAGCTGCTGAGTTAGAAGCTGCACACGCTGCAGCAACACAGAGATTGGTTCGAGTACCGATTTTGTATCACGATTCGACTGCTGGCCCTCCTACGCAATCTGCAGATTCACCTAATGCTCTAGGAGCCAATCCTGCACCCACATTATCCACTTATCCTTCACTTTATTATCATCCTACTTATAGTGGAGCGCAATCTTCTACAGTAAGAGCACCGTTGCCAGGACTTGTTTGAGGATAGAATAATATAAAAATATATATAAAATATATATAAATAAATATATTTGCTGATAGATTCCACGTGGAAGAATGACTTTACATCATCATTACGATAACAAGATGAGGAGGAAGATTTATATCCGCTTGTTCAACGAATCAATGTTTTTTGCTTTAAAAGTCATATTCTGGAGTCTATGATGATGAAAACACTTGTCGAAAATATGGAATTATCCTAATTATTTATTAATATCTTACAAGAATCTTGTACATTTTCGGTTTATATTTTTCTTTTCTGAATCCTTCTCGTGTTATGATTTAATTATTTTGTCAAACAGATGATGATCTTTCATGAGAAAATTCGCTAAAAATTCGAATTTAAGCAAGCGAAAATTAATTTTAATTTCGTTTAACGTATATATAATTGTTATATCATTAAATAAAATTGCTTTTGTTGTAAATAATAATTCAATTTTTTGATTTAAAAGGCAAAGAAACCTCATTTCGTTTCTATATGTATATAAATGTGTTATATTAAAATCTATGTCATGTGTGATTGAATGATGGAATTCTTTGTTTGTTGATCATTATTTTCCTTATTAAACACTAATTATATATTCGATTCTTATTAAATTTCAAATATTATCATTAATTATAAAGTTCTCATCAAGAAAATTTAGGGAAAAATGTTCAATTTTCTGCACTTTCTTACATCGTTCTTAGTTTTATTACATTTTATCCGAAACGGTCCTTCCTCCCTCTCAATTTTCTCATAATTTCTAAATTTTAAATCAAAATTATGGATTTTTATTTAATTATTTATCAAATTTTAAATTTTTCTATAAAAATTTTGCTTTTTTGAAAAGTAAACTCCAGTTTTTCTCAACTGAAGCTTAAGAGAAGTGATGATCTTTCAACATCACTTGAATGAAATGCTGCAGATGAATTATTTCTCTTACATATTAAATGTTAAACATTTTAAGTATTTAAAGAAATATTACAAATATTGAGTAACCAATTTAATGTAATAACGATATTTTAACGTTTTCTGTTTTCGTAACAGCGTAATTTGCGTAAAACGTTTTTTACTACTAAATTTTCTCTTAATTTCTAAATTTTAACACAAAATTACGCATTTCTTTTTAATTACTTATCAAATTTTATTATTAATTTACGAAAATTATACATATTTTTAAAGATAAATTCAGTATTTTCTCAACAGAAGCTTAAGATATGAAAATGATCTTTCAGCATCTCTCAAACGGGATGCTGCAGATGATCTCTTCTCTTACGTTTTATTTGCAAATTATAACAATATTTATATAATTTTGTTTTAAATAAATTCCTATTTTAACCATACTAATGATAAATATCACAATTACATCAACGTAACATTAACAAAAGCTCATTGAAGTAATCAAAATCGTAACCGTTAAGAAGGATCATTTTATTTAATAAAATCAATAAAATTTACTGAAAATATAATCAAATTTTCAATTTAGATCATTATAAATGATATTTTAAGGTAAAAAATATGCAAATTTTTATCATAGAATCGGTAAAATTCGACTCAGAACAGAGAGAAAGACGAATTTCCAATACAACTTTACCTATTTTTAGTAACTCATAAAGCGTTAATTTCGTGTATAACAGCAAATTATAACTTTTAACATCAAATTTCATTGCCAGGTGATATTTAATAGAACATTCTTTTTTATTTCTAGATAGCTGCGGGGGTGTAGAGACGTGTATAACATCTGGATAGCGAGAACGTGACCACACGTTACGCATCCCTAGGCCATTTGACAATCTCTATAATGACAAGTGTATTCATGTTTGACCAAATTAGAGCATGTACTCTGTAATTATCCAGATAATTAGTTTTTTATAGATATAAATCAATCAAGTTAATGATCGAATAGTTATAAACAGGGTATCGAAAAGATCATAAGGATCAGGTTGTATGTGTTTATCCTATACGTGAATTCATTAACGTGTAGTCATTTTGGGAGTTAACTTTTAGTTAGAAAAATCATTTATTTATAAATAAAAGTTATTTATTTATTAATAAAATGCAAATTTTTAAAATTTTCTTTATTAATTATTTAATTAAATTTCAGTTATTCTAACACATTTTTAAGCTTATAAACATAAAAAAGCACACTAAAAACTGTATTTTAGAACATTTTTAAAATCTATNTTTTTGTATATTTTCCTTTAAAATGTTTTATTTACTTGTGATCAAATTTACGATAAATTTACATCTTCTGCATCTTGCATCACTTTATCCGTCTTTTCAATGAAAAATATCAATTTTTTTTGCTAATTTTTCTATAAATTTCTACTGAAAAAATATTTATTTTTTTCTATTTTCAAATTTAATTTTATTCTATAAACATTTTTATATTTTCTTTTCATTTTATTATATTAAAAGTATCTACAAAACTTTGTATTGATATCAACAGGAACAAACGTTTTCACTTCTCTTAAATCCTATTTTAAAGCTTTAAAATTCTTACAAAATTTATTTTTATAAAATATTTTATTTTTAAAATATATAAAAATCGTTTTTGAGATAATTTAAATGGTGAAAACTGCTTCAGAAATTCAGATTCTGCTGCAGATCCTATGGACTTGTACACAATATAAAGCTATATATTTTACAAGCTAAACCTTATTTATAGAGCTTCCTATACAATAAGCTTTTTACAGGGTATATAACTCCTTATAGTAGTATCTATAGCTTATTCTTAACACGAATATGAAACTATAAATCTCATCTTAAAGGCCTACAAGTACATAAATATATTCATATTTTATGGAGCCTATATAGGCCCAATGAAACAATCTATAGATATTACTAATTTACAAGTTCAATCCAGTATAGAGTCTTATACGAGTTTATTTATAAAAATTCGTATTAAAATCATTAAATATAAAAAAAATTTATACGTTTATACGAAGATATATAATGAAAAACTGCATTTTTAATCATTAAAACCTCGTAAAAGTCAATTGATTCTAAATTTAAGGCACTTCAAACACTTATCATAATGAAGAGCAGATGCATTGATGCATAGCTTTTGTAGAGTTACATCCTAAATATGTAACACCTAAGATAGCAGGATCTGTACAACTGTCTACCTTCAGATCCTATAGAAGTGTACTGTACTCTATAGGCTCTATCTTATGAGCCTGCAGGTTTTAATATATATTAAAGCATCTAATTGATCTCTAAACAAGTCTTTTATAGGACTATTTATAAAACTTTACAATAAAATAATTATAAATAACAAAAATAAGCACGTATAAAGGTTGAGACAGCATTTACAATTGTGCAGATGATGAAAAGCAGGTGGTGAACAGTGGTTTTCATAAGGTTAAATCCTAAATATCTTGCACTTAAAACAGGTGTGTGCCTACGGATCCTATATAGTGTATTTCTGTAGGATCTATCTTAAGAGCCTGGCGGTTTTAATACACGTTAAACCCTGTAATCGACGTCTAAACGGGTCCCGCGTATGATTATTTATAAAAATTTCCAGTAAAATAATTAAATAAAACACTATAAGTGGAGGAAGAAGAAAAACAGCATTTACAATCATCAAAACCTCATAAAGATCAATTGGTCTAAAGTTAGAACACTTCAAACACTTATTATGATGAAAAGCAGGTGATGAACAGCTTCGAGAAGAGAGGGGGAGAGTAGCGTGCAACGACGATGCTGCCATCTCGACTTTATTAAACATTAACATCCCCATACTATACCAATTAGACGTATGGTGACCCTATAGAATCCTTTAATCAGCCAGTTGCTAGAAAGTGCTAGGGCGTGGTAATACTACGTCCGTACCGTGAATATTTCAGCCACCTGCCACAGTGTGGCGTGTTATCGCTGGAAAAACGGGGCGACACCCTGACAGACAGGATATTGTTGGTTAGATTTTTCTGACAAATATTCCATCCGGTGACTTCTCTCTCTTTATACTTTCTAACTAATGTCGTTCGCTTAATATAGATAGAAGAACGATTGACGTCCATTTCTTTTGACATTCGTAAAGAAATGGACCACCCATATAACTATTTTCCATTGATAAATGCCAAGAATAAAGAATATTTTGACTTGGGTGGGACACATTCTTTTAACCAATAATTCTCTTACGAGTTTGAATCATTTTTATATAATTTCTGCTTATTTTTCCAAAATTATACGCTTTTCAATTGTATTTTTTCTTATATTAATTTTATTTCCGTCTTTTCTTTACTAATTTAAACAATTTTAATGTCTCCGGGGTCCTAAATTGCCTGTGTGCTTAATGTATAGAAAGAGCGATACGCTCTAAAAACTCGAATTTATTGTGTTAAACTTTATAATTTATTATAAAGTTATTTTAATTATTTTATAGTGAATTATGTAAAAGTTTTTCGATTTTCGGACAGTTTCGGCGCGGAAAATCGACTTTTTAGAAGTGATGAGGGCCTAAGAACATCTGAGAACATCTATCACATATCCTTCAGTAGCGAGCAAAATAATTTGCTTACACAATAGATAAACACATGAAATAACTAATCATAAGGCTACTTTCTAGTTTTTTTTAGTTAATTACATAAAAGTTTGCTAATTTACGGAGGTTTTCAGCACGGAAAATCCACTTTCAGCAAGTGATGAAGTCCTGACAGCATCCAACTTCCATCATATATCACTTGTTAATAAGCTAAAAAATAATTGTTATAAACATTTNAATATGAATATTAAACTTCTTTTATCATTAAAATTAACAAATAAATAATAAATAATTTGAAAGCATCAGAAGGAAAAATCTTTATATTTAAATAGGTGTATAAGAGAAATTCGAGCTTGACTTTAATCAAATTAAACAGTCTCTAACCTAATAAATGGTAATTACTTAGTCCCGTTCGGGATTAACACACGTTTATTAGAAGAAACCATCTGCCTTTCTGACTTTTATCAACACTTTTACAATAACAATTTGATGGATCAAGCATTAAAATTATTTTGTTATTTCATATAAGATGCAGTTTATGATATCCAATTCTGATTTACATTATGTAATAAAATAATAATGTAACAAATAAAATGTATTCTTTTAAATACATTTTATTGTCACAATTAAAAATTTGATATTTTTCTTGTAATAATTTAACTTTTAAAACACCAGTTTATTCTAGTAAACTAACAATAAAATTAACGAAAATTTCATCTATTTTTCTCCTTTTGTTCTTTTCTTTCTCCTCTTTCTCTCTCTCTCTGTTCTCTATCTCTGTTCTCTCTATCTCTTTTCCCATTTATTTTTTGAATATCCTCTATCTTTTTTCTCTATTCTCATTAAGTTATCTCATTTATTTCCATTTATTGCTTTGTCTATTCTCTACATTTTCTCTATCTTCTCCATATTATCTCTCTGTTCTCTTTATTTTCTATTTAACTTCATTTATTACATTTTAATTGCTTAAACATAAATTCTAATGTTTTAAATCTTNCATGAAATAACTAATCATAAGGCTACTTTCTAGTTTTTTTTAGTTAATTACATAAAAGTTTGCTAATTTACGGAGGTTTTCAGCACGGAAAATCCACTTTCAGCAAGTGATGAAGTCCTGACAGCATCCAACTTCCATCATATATCACTTGTTAATAAGCTAAAAAATAATTGTTATAAACATATAAAAATAATAAAAATAAATGATTATAAAGTTATTTTAATAATTTTTCTAATTAATTACGTAAAAATTAGATAATTTAGAGAGTTTTCAGCACAGAAAATCTACCTTTTACAAGTGATGAAGTCTTGACTGCATCCAACATCATCCTCTCTTCATTTTGTAAGCATGATCTATTTTTAAGAATCTATTGAAAAACATTATAAAAATATTTTTAAATATTAAAATAACAATATTTTAGATTCTTAAATAACGTCCATTTTAACCATACGAAAAAGAAAATATCTTTTGAATTTAATTTTATTCATTTATTTTTCAACAAAGACTTGTTTTAAATTACATCTATTTACTTGGATGCATTAAAATAAATTTATAAATAACAAATTTTATTTTAGAAATGGATCAAGCATTAAAATTATTTTGTTATTTCATATAAGATGCAGTTTATGATATCCAATTCTGATTTACATTATGTAATAAAATAATAATGTAACAAATAAAATGTATTCTTTTAAATACATTTTATTGTCACAATTAAAAATTTGATATTTTTCTTGTAATAATTTAACTTTTAAAACACCAGTTTATTCTAGTAAACTAACAATAAAATTAACGAAAATTTCATCTATTTTTCTCCTTTTGTTCTTTTCTTTCTCCTCTTTCTCTCTCTCTCTGTTCTCTATCTCTGTTCTCTCTATCTCTTTTCCCATTTATTTTTTGAATATCCTCTATCTTTTTTCTCTATTCTCATTAAGTTATCTCATTTATTTCCATTTATTGCTTTGTCTATTCTCTACATTTTCTCTATCTTCTCCATATTATCTCTCTGTTCTCTTTATTTTCTATTTAACTTCATTTATTACATTTTAATTGCTTAAACATAAATTCTAATGTTTTAAATCTTTAATTATAAAGTATATAATATAAAAAAAACAATATAATTTTTATACTCAGCAATCCGAAAAAAATCTATATACATAAATATATTATTCAATTATAAATCCATTTTTAAAATGCATAATTTAATAAAAATATTATATATTTTTATAAGAAAACACTTAAAAAAAATTATATACAAAGTATTTTCTCCACAAACCCTCCAAAAATATATTTAAATCTACACACTTCTAAGTTAATTCCCTCATTTAAAATTCTCAATTAACTTCAATAAAATTTTTTTAAACATAAAATTAAAAATTTTAAACAATTTTTAAGCTATAAAATCTATACTTTACAGCTTAAAATATAAAGATATAAACATCAAATGATGCAGTTAATCCTTAGAGGAAGAGGAAGAGGAGGAGAAAGATAAGAGACGAAGAATTAATAATTGTACAAGTAAAGGAAAAATTTTTAAAAAATTAAACTCGTGATTCGTGTAATCAAGTTAAAAATGAATGCTTCAAAAATATGTCATTCAGTTTTACTTGTACTTAGTGCTATATTATTTATCGCATTAATAAGAGAACGTTACCTCAGATATTTGTCATCTCTCTTCTAATTAAGTTATGCTATTCGCCTGTCACATTTCATCATGTTTGCTTCAAAATAAAAAGAAAAACCATCTACAAAATTTTATTTTATTTTTTTTTTCATCCTTCTCTTCCTTATCTTCATCTGCACAACCTTCTAAATACATAATCTTCCACTCTCTCTGTTCCATTGCATCTTTATTAACAAACTTTGTACTACTCTCTTGTTTTACTCAACAAACCGTATTCATTTTGTAATTATGACGACTTTATAACCGTTTCTATGGCGACATTACATAATGGGGATGCTGTAAATAAAGAGAACGACGGGGGTGGAAGGTATAGAATTTAAGAAAAAATTTCAATGATAAAAAAATGGCGTGTTTGTTATTAATGCAATGCATTAAATGTCTTCGGGTGAAAACGAATTTAAACAATGATATTAATTTATGTAATTGAGAAAAAAATTAAAATGTTCAATCTCTCTCTCTCTCTCTTTTATCTCGCTTTCTCTCTAGCTCTTGTTTAGCTTCTCGTTTTCTCTCTTTTGTCTTTTAGATTTCTTTTCTCTCTCTTCTCTCTTCCTTTCTTTTTTCTTTTCTATATAAAATCTTGTCGTTTCTCTCTCTTCTAAAAGAGAGTAAGGAACTCTCTTCTCTTCTTCAATCTCTTTCCTTCTCTGTCTCTTCTTGTTTCCCTTTCTCTCCTTTCTTCCTTAATCTTTTTCTGTTTCGTTTTATTTCTGTCTTTCCTCTGTCTCTCTCTCTTTTTCTTACTCTTTCTGTTTCTTCTTTCTCACACTTTCTCTCCCCTTTTCTTTTAAAGTTTCCTTCCTCTCTCCTCTCATTTGTCTCTTTACTCCTCTCCTTTACATTCTGTTTATCTTTCAGGCGATCGTTGGTTATTTCATTATATTCTGTTTATCTATTCTCTCTATTCTCTATTATCTCTCAATTTAAAGAATTTAATCCCGATTAACTGCAATTTTTCTCCTTAATAAACTTTGATGATTTTTCAAGTGTAAGAGAGGAGGAGGGGAGTTTATCAATCTCTACCTAAATGTCTACTGTTCTCATTTTGACGTGTAGTCTCTTTAATCCTATGTGAATGAGCCATTACACGGAATTATCATAGGTGATCGATTGTAATGAGAACGTAATTCTGTCTCTTGCCGAATTAAATGATATCTCTTGTCGTCGTAAATGATATTTCTAATTATTTTAAAATTAACAAAAATATACATATATATATTTTAAACTTTTATACTAAATTATATTTACTTTTTATATATATTTTTAACGCCAAATTTTATATAATACCACATTAAAATCCTCCTCTTCTCGCTTTTTATATACTAAAAAAAATGTGTTCGCGTGGTTCGCGATCTACATGTTGAAAATTAATTTTATAGAACTCAAATTACAACCTGAATAAGTAGGTAAATATTTTTATTTAATATACATTTACTGGATCTAAGCTTACAAAACTGACTTTAAAAATTCGTAATTAATTAATTTAAACTTTCAAAAAATTAACAGAATTATATTAACAAGTTCATAAAGTAATCAATTAACTCATTAGCTTTTCAACGTTTAAAAAACTCTGGTAGATGCCATTAACGAAAACCATTAACTTAACCAATTCTACAGGATGCTTAATTAAAATAATACATTTATTTATGAACGATAGAATATGAATATTAAACTTCTTTTATCATTAAAATTAACAAATAAATAATAAATAATTTGAAAGCATCAGAAGGAAAAATCTTTATATTTAAATAGGTGTATAAGAGAAATTCGAGCTTGACTTTAATCAAATTAAACAGTCTCTAACCTAATAAATGGTAATTACTTAGTCCCGTTCGGGATTAACACACGTTTATTAGAAGAAACCATCTGCCTTTCTGACTTTTATCAACACTTTTACAATAACAATTTGATGAGCAGGTGTTTCTAATAGGATCTTCACTAATCACACCCCGTGTAATTTATAAAAATACATTCTTCTCCCTCTTCAACATACAATGGCTTGACTTTTAAACGTAGAAAATTATATATCTAAGGGTTGAAAGTAGCTAACTGCTCATTTAAATGATGTAAAATTAGTCAAAGAATTATAACTCTTACCCCCTTTTATTTTTAAATTTAATTGAATCCTCTTTTCGTTTTGCTCTTTTTACATCAATTTTTAAATAATTTCACTGAAAAATTTTATCTATTTTAATTGTTTTAAGTGAATTTAACGTTTACAAGTCAAGCTTTTCTATAGTCTTTAATTATAAGGAGTAAAACCTTAAAGGAATTTTTTAAAATGGAAATTTATAACTTTAATGCTGTAAATTTTGATTTCTTCAATTAACAATTATGCAAATCTTTGATTTAAATACGTTAAAACACTTTTAATCCTACAATTCAAGAAATTTGTATTAGAAGTTGTGTATTGATCCTAAGTTTCTTGTACTAATGCGCCTAAAAAAATCACTTTCTAAATATATTACGACCGTTAAATGTGGGAAAATAATATTAAAAATCATTAAAATAATTCTAAAGTTTAATTTTTTAAACATTTTAAACGTTTTAAATCATTCTAGAGCAAGATAAAGTAGAGTAAATAGTGATAAGTATCGTCGCAGCATCCGTTTACAGCATCACAAGAACAAGTGTTTATCTGCACTATAGTTTTATTAATTATTTGCATAAGCTTCTAATTATCTTCACAAATTATCATTAATTTTCTATAATTAAGAATTTTCATCTGTAAACAGCGCATGATGTCGTTTAAGCTTTCTTTTTATATCACTAGGATAAAGTTGATCTTCTTTATCACTTGATGACTCACAAATCTATTGAAATTTCTTATCTGAATGATTTTAAAACATTTTAAAAATTATTAATAGGGAAGGGAAGGACTTGAATTGATGGATGTGACTGTGTTATTGTTAAATCTACTGCGACCACCAGATGATGTTGTAAAGGATCTAAGTCAATAGTCTCTTGGGATCAGAGCTCGACTATTGGTTTCCCTTTCGACTGTACGTGCTAACTGTTGAAATACGATTGACCGAAAACCGATGACCTAACCAGTGACTTCACACGTGGGCGTGTTCGTGTACTTCTGCAACCACGCCCACTAAATGTGCACCATCTGCCAATATCCAACTCCATTTAAGTTTTAAATTGCATCCCTTTATGTAATTATTGATGCACTGATATTAAAATATATTAATTGATTTGTTTAAATTTACGTAATATATTAGTTTGGAAATTTAAAATAGTAAATTATATGAAATTTTTATAATAGAGATGCGAGATAAAGTGATTTTTTTTTTCGTTTTAAAATCTTCATCATTTTAGCTATCAAGTCAGCATCACTCTCTTAGGAAAGATGAAGGTTTTCTTTATGAAAAGTATGTACTGTACTTATATTTAAAAAGCTAAAATTAGATAATATATTAGTTTATACATTGAAAATATTAAATAATAAATACATTTTCTTCATATTAATAATAAAAATTCGAATTTTTTCTAAAAAATCCGCATCATTTGATCAATGCCATCCTCATCACTTTACCAAGAAAGATATAGATTTTCTTGATAAAATAATACATTTATACACTAAAATCTTAAATTTTAACTTATAAATTCGAAATTTAAATCGTATTTATCGCCTGTTGATAAAAAAGAACGTTGTCTCTGATCGATACATCAGTATTAATCAACTATTATTACGGACGTTGAGAGCTATACGGACGGTGAAAAGTGCTAATTCCTTTGATCCGTAACGTACCCATTTATCTAAAGTCAAACTCATCAAACCGCATCACTATATATAGCCCTATAGCAACTATATATACACATAGAAAACAGTCAGCAGCATCAACATATATTGTCAAACAGATTCAATGAAAGGTTATCTACAAAAGGGATACATAATGATTCGTGTAGCGTTGTAATTATAACAAAAGACACGCATCATTTCATAACACGTCCGGGTTTTCAATTACCGATCTGTTATATACATATTCTGAAGCCCCCAAGGTTTAGTGACTTAGCTTGATGGGGTGCTCTTTTGTAACATCGCCCGCCCGCCATCTGTTGAGATCTGTGAAAAGCGGTGCCCGTTAGCAATTATAGAACACGTGGTCCTGCGGTTTCGGCGCACGTTCGACTAATTGCACGAGACACACCATCCGTAAAATAACTCTCTTAGCTTTACTTTAGGCAACGGAAATAACTCGGATAACGGATGCGTTTAGGAGATGATGCTGAAGATAAAGCTGGAGAAGATGCTGGAGAAGGTTCTAAGAATCGATTTTTTTTCTTTTCTTTTATATATATATATATACACTTTATATATATATATACAAGTAAGCTTCCATTTTCGGATCGAAGAGAGAAATGGTTACTGCACCAAAAAATATGTTGTCTAACAATGGATGAGTATGTGAGTGCATACGTGATGCGGAGGAGCAGAGATGGAAAATGATGTTGTGGTTTGAGAAAAGATTTTGTTTTTCTTATTTTTTTTCCGTCCTTTCCTGTAAACGATACTTCAATTTCGATGTAAAGAGTGTTATTTTGAAAACAGTATACACTCTGATAAATTTATATTACACTACTTATATGATATGGCGTATTACACGTATATATAATGGCAATTTTTTAAAATATTGTTTTATTTGTAACAATATTTATAATCATTGCTAAATAATTGTGCTTTCCGGTGATTTTTAGGAAGAAACTTGTTAATTTTTTAGTTAATTATAGGTTTCTTTACGAGCCTATAATTAATTAGACGTAGA
This sequence comes from Centruroides sculpturatus, assembly GCF_000671375.1. Lineage (NCBI taxonomy): Eukaryota > Metazoa > Arthropoda > Arachnida > Scorpiones > Buthidae > Centruroides > Centruroides sculpturatus. Next base: position 193,609 of record NW_019385132.1, on the reverse strand, counting down.
CGAGGAAACTAGCTTTACGTTAACATCTAATTTTCTCATCTATCGTCGGATCTATCAATAAAATTAATTTATACATGGTTTAAATTGATAAAACATTGTGTTTTTATGAGAAAATTAATTGTTTTCTTTACATAAAATTGTATATATGAAAAAATTTATACGTCTCTACGTGTGTAATCCTACAGCAGAACCTATACTTTAGTTACAACATTCCCTGTATTATTTAATGTATATAATCCATTTATACTGTATTTATAAAGAGGAAAACACTAATTTTGTAAGAAAAAAATTAATTATTTTACTCTTATAATTAAAAAATTTACACTCCTTAATACCTGTCAAACCCGTGAATAGCGACCACTAACGAGAACGTAATTCTACAGAAGTGGTCTTGTTTAAAGGTTGTTTTTATATACGATTTAAAGAGAAACCTTCCTAAAAAGTGGCCGCAGTTAGAGGTGGACTTTATCGAGAAGTTCATTTGTATACAGGCCTATAAGAACGAATTTAACTATATAACAATCTTCCTACGCTTTTTAATTTATTAAAGAGTGTAGAAAATGTATTTTAATTATGAATTATAAGAAAAATAAGCAATTAAAATGAATTTTTAAAATGATTTTTGTGCAAAAAATTCTCTTGAATGAAGTAAAATTGTTTCAATTTTTCAATCGTTCGAGGTAAAGACAAAAAAAAAAAAGAATTTTTGGTTTGATAGATTATTATTATGTCAAGATACCTTATAAAATATCATATGTCATTCTCTTACACTCAATTCTTCATTAGATATTGAAGAGTTTCATATCGAAAATTGTCTACAATTTTTCTAATTCTCAAAGGAACAGTTTCCTTTTCATCATAGAAAATTTAAATTCCTAGAATTAATATCTAATTTTTTTTATATATATTTTTAAAATTTTTTCCTCTTAAACAGGTTTATCTAGTTAAAATTTATAAGAAATTTTATGTTTTTTTTCTCTGTAAAATTAATTAATTATTTATTTTACACAAATTCCGTACTTAAACGATGCGTGTTGAAGGCCTACCTGTTATTACAACGTGGAAAATCAATGGTATTTTCTACAGGTTCCTCTAAAATAGAATTATATAAGAAATTTATAACAGTGTAAAATCATGTAATACAACTTTTTAATCCTGAAAATCATCTATAATAATCCTATAAGGTGTTTTAGGATCGTTATCAATAATATCTGTTATAAAAACACGACTCATTTTACAGTCATTTACAGCAGATTTTCTCTTATAACTTATCCTGAAAATCTTGTAAAGTGATAATGAGACTTGCTAAGGATCAATTTCAATGATATTTGCTTAAATGCGATCCTAAAAATAATCTAAAATAGGATAAGAATGTAGCAAAATCATCGTAGTAACTGTATAGGATTGTGATTTAATTTAAGAATAACACAAGTTACAGAAGTATTTACAATAAATTTCACTTATAGGCAAGCATATAAATCGTATAAAAAAATAATTAAAGTCTAGTATCAATAAAATATGGAGTAGGATAGGATCACGGTGTCACAGGATCCTTTAATAGGTGTAACCTGTATATAAGATCATCGAATTAACCTTAGAACAATACATATAATAAATTTTTGCTGTATATGAGCCTGTAAATCACGTAAAATAGGATGAAAATTATGTGTAGTGTTAGAATTGCAACGATATTTTAACATGTAGGATGAGTGACGGCTGCACAAGATCACTAAATTAATTAGGGAACGTCATAAGTCACAGGATTAAAAGGATATTTTTAATGAATTTCCTGTACAGATGATCCTTAAATTGTATAAAATAGAACGAAAGCGTAAAATGTTTTAGGATCGCAACCAACGATACAGGATCATTTAAATTAATAGAAGAATGGAAGCTGCGGGATGCTGGGGAAGAGAGGAAGAATTAATGTTAAAAATTATTGAATTAGAGAAACAAAATATATTAAATATTTTAAAAAAATAATTAAATTATTATAAAATTTATAAATGATTTAATATATTTAGTATTAATTCAGCTAAAAATAGATTTTTTTGTATATATAAATGAAAGGTCTCCATCATTTGTAAACGCAACAGGAATATTATTACATGGGTGTGGTTTCAATCGTAAAAATCTTCAGTTAGCTTCTTTCATGCAACGAATGACATAAAAATCTTTGTATAAAAATTTATTTCTTCTATTTAAACATTAAAAAAATATATAGAAATTAACTTAACATCAATTCTCAACACTAAATATCATAGGCCTCCTTCTATCGTTTCTCTATGACAATTTAACTATAAACTCCTTTATATATTCCATTTTTTAAAATTAATTTAATTAAATTTTAAGCATCAATTTAAAAACTAATTTATATAAAATAATAAAATTTCAATTTATTATTTTATTTTTTCAATTATTTTAAGCTATTTCTAGTGAAAATTAAGTCTAATTTTTCAAATGATGATAATCAAATTTCTATAGTTTAATTATTCTAATTTTAATTATTAAATATATAATTTAACATTTAAATTATGCATTTAACAATGTAATAATGTTTTGTATAAACGTTTTTTTAACATTTACTTAATTGCTAAATGTGTAAATTAACATTTAATTTACGTATTTAACTATTTAATTAACGTTTTTTTAGCACTTAATTAATTGTTAAAATATGTAATGTACACATTAATTTGCACGTTTAGCAATTAATTAAACGTAAAAAAAAACGTTAAAGAGACATGAACATAAACATTTACACGCCTAAAAAGTATATTTTACGGACAAAAACGTTTAAGAAACGTTTATATAAACATTAAAACGTTTAAAAATGTATTTTAAGCACTAAAATATGAATTTTTAAACAAAAAACAGGCAATTTTAAGCCATTACTATACTTTCAGACGTTAAAAAAATACGATTTTAATTTTCTGACGTAAAAAAAGGTATAAAAATATAATAAATTCCAGTTTATTTTACTTTTTTTCCAATCAAAAGCAACCTGAGAGTAAACAAAAATGCTACGTAAATAAAACTATAACATAGATTCCAAGTTACATAACAAACTATATAAGGTGTTAAGCCCTTGGTTGAAACAAAAACGTAAGAGATATAACAACCTATGAGGGAGAGAATAACAGATATTTTCAACTACTACATTTTTCTCACACCGGCTATAAAGAACATGTATGGGTAACGTGGGACCAACTGACAGTTGGGGCGAAACAAGAACGGGATGGACCATTACTCGAGTCACTAGAGTATGACATGCAATGGCAAGTATAGACTACACTACACAAACTGGAATAAGCTTATGAGCATTGGACATTCTGAGAGATTATGAGTTTTTAATGCTAGAGGATTGAAAAACTTTGCATGGGGTTGCTAAAAATCCATACCTGGGTGTGATGGGTAGACGAACTAAACAAGGAAAAAAAAAAAAAGAGAGAGAGATGCTGAAGATGAAATCCTTTCTGGCGACTCTCTCCCATCAGTGATGCTGTATTTAGATAAAGCATTAGGTACGAAAAGGTTTTTGTATCTGATGTCGTCTTGACTGGTTGATGAATATGTATGGCAAGTAATTGAATGCAAACGATATTTCACAATCTATAGGTAATAGCATGGTGTTATTCGTACTTACTACCTTACAAAGCTGTATAGAAATTAACTGAAGTGTTATCTAAAAAATATTCGTCCATAAAATTATTCTTGGATTTTTTCTCGGTATTTTTTTTTACTTGTTTTTGATTAAAAAACTTATAAATCTATTAGTTAAATTAGTAATTTTTCCCTTATTCTTTACTGTTAAAGATGTTAAATGGATGCTCTTCCGCATCATTTAATAATTCTGTAAATTATTTATTCTCGGAGATTTTTACACGTTTTCACTTGTTTTTGATTTAAAAGTATATAAATGTATTAGATAAATTAATTATTTTTCTCATTCTTTATTGCTAAGGATGCTGATTCGATGCTCTTCTACATCATTAGATAAATTCTATAAATCTACATCATTAGATAAATTCTATAAATTTATCTAATGATGTAGAAGAGTATCGAATCAGCATCTTTATTTTAATGTTAACTTTTGTTAATAACTTTTTAGTGAAAATTATAAATTAGTGGAAGTAATTTTAATAAAATAATTTAATATTTAAATACATTTATAAGAATACAAACATTTGTAAGTTTATTAATTAAGAATTAAGTTTATCATAGGCCTGTACTAATTTGTTAAATATTACTTCCATTAATCTTTAATTTAAAAAAATTTAGACTTAAACTTTATATATTTTGAATAAAAAATAACCTCTCGAAGTTAATAAAATAAAAGACGGCTATTTTTGTTCTTCTCCTTTCTAAGGAAGTAAAATAAGTCAAGGCCTATGATTAGTTCACCCTTTATCTCCTTATAAATTGGAAAATTTTAATAAAATGTCTAAAATTTATTTATAAATATAAAAATTATGATCTTAAAACCTTTAAAAATATTATCTAGGTTCTATTTTTCTTCAAAAGTTATTTAGTTATGAGAAAATCTCGGATCATTTAGCCTTTTGTAATTATAGATTTGTTGAAGATCTTCAAGAGTTTTTAAAGCTATTTAATAAATTACTACACTAAAAATAATTAAAATTAAAAGTCAATATTTTAAGAAATTAAATTAAATTTCATACAAAATTATTTTATAAAATATAACACTTAATAATCATTACAAAGATGAGGATGAAGTAGGAGAACTCGCATCTGAAGAATTAGCTTTTAAGCAAGAAATCGGTCTATATTTGTTAAAAAACATAATTTAATTACTCAAATTTACATTAATTAAGTGGGAAACTAATTAGTAATGAATCTTAAAACGGTTTCATAATGTTCGTTACGATGCTGACCAGCTATAGAACACACGAGAAACGATTATCTCTAAACAAAAAAAAATTGATTAATTAAAATTAAAAATAATTAAGCAAATAAAAGCTATAAAAGTAGGGAAAAAAAGAAAAAAGAAGAGAAAAAAGCAAGGATGAGCTTTGGCGCGAAGTGATAATAAGGAGTGAAATACGATCGCTGGATGAAACAGTATATATTTTTCCTTATCTTCTACACCAACAAAGAGCTGCTTACATCTGTTTACACGCACCGATATGTGACCGAAGTATTTTCCTACTAAAATATGGACGTCGACTGGCCCTCCTTTCGCCTCGGGAACCGTTACAGCTAGAACAACGACTCTTCATCTCAATTTGCTGCTATCTACGCTTAAGCCAATACCCAACCCCTATCCTGTTGTCAGTATAGTGTAGATAGCGAAAAGAGACGGCTCTCTTCGTACTTAATTCCACATCCCCCCAAACCTTCTGGTGTCTACTTCCCCCCCTCCCTACCACAACGCTGTTACTGTAAGTGAAATCCCGGATGAATTAGGAAAGGCGAAGCCCTGTCCTTTGTCAGATGGAGGAGGATATAGAAGAGATACAGTAATGAAGCACTGAGTTCCTTTGTAAAGAGCCGTCCAATCAGTCCATATCGAGAAACCTAGCTTTCTGCACGATGAGCTATTAAAGAGAACCAGTACAACTAGAGAAAAGGCTGGGGATACCGGTAATGTTTACCTCTATATAACCCAGTATCTCCATTATGGAACGGAACATGATGACCCCCGTCTGTGTTACAATACATCTAGCCTTATAACAGCGTTCTGAATTATCTATTGACTGTGATGTCCGTTCGCCATCTCCTGCTGAAAGAGGATAGAAAAATCTCTATTCCACAGCTCCTATTGATACAAGTGTGTTTTTGTCTCAATACTTGCCTCTGCTACGTATAAATAAACACAAAAACGAAAAAAAAAAAAAGATTTCTCCTCCATATCTTGTAACATAGATACCTTAGGGAATTGTTGGGATTTTTAGTATCGTATTCGATTTTTTGATAGCATTTTTTTTCATAGAAAATGGTTTAAATGTATGGATATTCAAGTATTTCCTGTATTTTGCTAGTAATACCATATCTGAAGAGCTTCGATTTTTATTTATTTTTTTTCTTCTTCCGTTTCGTTCCTCTTTACGATTGGAGAAATCTAGCTCCCATCTACAACATTTCGCTTCAAATTTATAAAATAATATTAAAAAATCGATCAAAATTTTAATGTTAAAAACTAAAAACAAAAACAACATTTTGTAACATTTACGAAGAGAAAAATATCATTTATTTATTGATAGATTGGGTAAAAACGTATGTTATTCGTGTATAATGCGCACCTAAAGATGCTTTAATTATACAATATTATTGATGAAAACGTACCGAATGGGCTTTAAGATAACTTCGTCTTCATTTTATAAGCTAATATATGTCCGAAGACCTTCTACATCTATTTTTTTTACGCTTCTTTCAGTTAATTTTATAACATTTTTAAAGAGAAAAATTACAATTTTTAATAATATAATAGATGAAAATGTATGCGGTTCGTATATAATGAGCAATTAAAGGATGCTTTAATTATATTATATTATTGACGAAAACGTATCGAACGAGCTTTAAGATACGTCTGTATTCATTTTATAGGTTAATATACATCTAGTAGATAGTCTATTCGTCATGCATGATACATATATTTGAGGGCAATGTTAGCCATCTATTATAAACCTATACGTTGTAGCTTTATGCGAAAATGTTATTATCCACTAAGGAAAATTGACAATATGTAAAATGATAATTATTAACAAATTATGCCTAATAAATTTTAAAAAATTATATATTTTAACCATTTATGAAGCCATAAATCTATATAAAAATGAGAAAAGAATAGCAAAAACTTGGATACATTCCCATATTTCTCGTCAAATTTAAGTAATAAATAAATCAAAAGATGTACTAAAAATACATTTTTTTAAGCTCTAAATCTTATTTATTTACGAATAAAAGTGTAAAGTTATTTAATATTTATCTTAATTAAAAAAAAAACATTTTTTTTTAAATGGTAAATTTGGAAGGAAAATTTGACACTTTAAAACGTTAAAAATTCTTAAAATTTTAAAGGAATTATGTAGTTTTTTAAACAACAAAATAGTAATTTTTAAGTTTATATATAAAATAAATGTGACAGTCAATGATTTCTCTACAAATAGGTGAGAAGAAAAAAAAAAGTTATATTACACAAGTAAGGCGGGGAATGTTCCAAGCATTTATCTGTAATCTCACAACGTATTCAAACGTAAGAGACTTTATACTTGTCAAAACTAGAAGAAATGAACATTGAAGTTGACTGCTTCACTCCGTCTGTCAGATGATCGTTCCAATGCAATCATCTAACAGATTGGAAGAAACCTGTGTTCGAAGTGGATTTACTTGTAAACTTGATCGGTGCGAAGAGATTGAAGTGGGGGGATGGAAGTCTCAAATTTAAGCTATTCATAACAGGGTATCTCAGCGATCTTCTTCACACATTTGACATAAAACTGAATGACGTATACTGACGTATTTCTCTATTCTTCCCCCGATTTTTCCACCCCATCTCGCGATAGACTATTTGAGAATGTAGTCCATGGAAATATTCACTTGCATATTTTACAGGATTATAAAACGAAATGTACTTTAATCCCGTGTTCAATAAATAACTCGCCTCTCTGCTAGAAAGAATTTTGTTCCTAGGTGCACCTGCAATTCCGTCTTTCCCGCATGAATATGTGTAGAAAGGTGAAGACATCATACAGGTGTCGGGTAATACTCTGTTCGACAGATGATTATTTGGAAATGGCTGTTGCTTATGTCATTTTTTCCCAGTTTCTAGACTATTTCTATTTTATTTTAAATTAATTTTCATCTTTACTACACGTTAAATTCGTTGAAAAATAAAAAATAAAAAGTAAAAATTCGTCTGGTGATTAATCATACAACGAACTAAAGCTTTAAAAATATGTAAAATAAATTCTAGAAAATTTATATTTATAGAAGAAAAATTAAAATTTACTTCATTCGACATCTTCTTTATAAAAATATATCAGTAAGATACATCTGTATTTATAAATTATAACAACAATAATAAAATTGTAATAGTTTACTTAAAGGGGGTAAAAAGTAGGAAGTGTGTTTAGTAGAATGGAACCATTTGGCGAAATTTTTGGACATAAAATTTAAACTTACTACTAAAGACCTTTTATGGACTCTTTCAAGAATCTGTATAGCTGAATTGGGGGTAGAAAATTTCAGCCACTTGCCTATAAAAATGACCACGCGCTACACAACTCTCTTAAGAGACAAGAGTAGAAGGGGGAGAAAAAAACACCGAAAAAAACTAAAGAAAATTTGTATCTATACCTCTAGAAAGGAGCCGTAAAATTTACTTTGCATTCACTTCCCCCTACAACTTTAGTAAATAACTATGAAGGAAATTTTATGTAAAATATTTCTTCTTCGAGTAAGCTTAAAAGCTAACAACTTTCTCTCCATCTGTATTAGGTTATTACTTCTACTCTATGAGGCTTCGGAGCCTCAAAATGATTGGAAAGTGCTCAATTGTCTCGCTAAGGGTCCAATTTGCGACAACTCCTATCTTCCAATACAGTGTAAATGGGATACTTGAGTCTTTTGTCAATACTTATCTTTTTTTGCAATATAAACTGGATTGCTTAAGGGTTTTCTCTACTAGGCCTTACTGTTTTTATATAAATCTTCCAAGAAAATTTAAATATTCACTTTAAAAATGAGGAAATTAAACTAAAATTTAATTAATTTATTTTCTAAGCATCTGTAATGCCGCAGAGTTAAGCTTGAATAACGCAAATTCAATACGCTATTTTTAACATTTTTAAGTTGTAAATTAAGTTATTAACGTATAAATATAATATATAAATCTTTAAATATTTAGTTATAAATATTTTAAAGCCACATTTAATAGTTGTTCGAGAGAAAATTAAGAAATAATGGATCATGACCCGAAATGAAATCTTGATCACAAAGTGGATAGTTTGTGTTACACAGTTTGAAGTTTTATGATGCCTTAAATTAAACAGTTTTGTGTTACGAAATGGAGTTGTAACACATAAAATTGTAATCATCTTTAATCAATTTTATTATATCCACTTAGAAATAGATTTTTTTGTATAAAATTTTGATATTTTTTCGTCATTTATTCATATATTATAAACAATTTATCAATGATAAATAACAAGAATCATATAATAAGATGCTATACGCCTATAGTTGGAGTATGATAAATGTTGCAATAGAAGGCCTTACATCTATGATTCATAAGAAAAAAAAAATTGGATTTATTTTGCTCAAAATATCATTAATTAATTGGATATAAATATAGTTCTACTCTTCTGTATCCAAGCTTGTGATACATTATTATTATCAAGCGTGTTATAAGAGAGAGAGAGAGGACATAATTTTGCTTAAAATTAAGAAATTTGGGGTTTTATGTAAAGTATTTAAAGCAGTATTTTTCAATTATAAAGATTCAAAAATGTGGATCATTTAGATAACATCCGATAGATTCATTTTATATATAATTCTTGTACTTTTTGTCTTCCAATCTATCGGGCGGTGCCTGTTAGTACCGAACACGATAGAAATTTATATACCTGCCAGACAACTCAGCAACTCCCCTTGATAAAATATTCAATATAGTTCCAGCATCAGTCCTTAGACTTATTGTTCAATCTTTTAATAATTGAAAGCCCTCAGCAGCATCGTTACTTCGTAGTTACTTCCCTTATTAATTGCTACTTTTTTCAATAGTCAGCAGGTGTTAATCCACATTTTATATACGATTCTATCAAGTAAAACGCTGAAAATTTTCAAAAAATGCAATATAAATTGATTATATATACGTAACTTTAGCCAGAATCCTACAAGAGGGAAAAAAAGAAGCTTAATTTAGCTAGTATCATCCAGCTCTCATCCGCATCCATAGGATGCTTGTAGTTGAATAGGAACCGAATTTTCTACTGGTTGGAACCACTCGAGCGTATAATGGAAAGCAGTAGATATAAAAGAAAACTGCGCATGCGTAAAAGCAGTTGCAACACTCATCTGGAAAGAGCCACATGGGAAATTTTTAGCGTAACAATTATGATTAAATTGAACGATCATTACAGGGAACAATTAATGCAATTAAACGTTTGTAATTCCCACAGGGGTGTGGTTAGTTCATAGCCAAATATACTCAATGACACAACCCGATGAGGCCTCATGATTCGTATCTATGCGTCTACTTTATCTGTATGAAAACTTCAATTAATAAATGATGGTTTTCTCGGTATGGTTCATTATACCGTGTACATATTTAAATATAATAATCCCAAATCGTAGGCCTACAAGTAAATGTTATGACACTAAACCTCAATTGTATTTTCTATATTTTCCACGTAGAGAACAGTAACGAATAGCATAATACATAAAAAAAATAAAGCTCAAAGCCCACTCTTTCGCTTAATTTACAATATATTCATTTAAAACACTTTTAAATTAAATCCTCTTCAAACATATAAGATTAGAATCTCTCCTTCTGCTTCTTTATACAGCTTTTTAAATAAACTCTATCAAAAGGAATTGGTTCGGAACTGTTATTGGTAGATAGCTATAGATTAGTGGAACCGAACCAATGACCATTGTCTTCTGAAGTAGGTTTAGTCTCTTCATTGAGAACGAAACCCACACCTATTTTAAATATCTTTTTCGGCTTAAATCTTAACATTTCTTCGTTTCAAATATACGAAAATCAAATCCTCGTGCAACTTTATATAAATTCTATCAAAGAAAAAGTTTACTGTGATAGAACCGAACCCACGACAACCGAAAAACCAAGTTATTTATAATACTTTTACAGAAAGCAAATTATAGATTATTTTCTTTAAAAAATGATACAATTACTCCTCATCACACATCAAAAAACTACTATTAATTAAGAAAACACTACCAAAAAATCTTTCTGTTAAAGAATTACGAGCATAAAATCGAATGCAAATTGAACAAATGTAACAATTTGGAACAAATCAATAATAATAGATGATATATAGATGATATGAAGTAAATCTTTTTTCTCAATTGTAACAAATTACGTTCTATTAAGGAAGAAGGAGAGACTTTAAGAGGGAGTAAAAGAATTTGGCTAGAGATTGCTGCAGTTCTTTTGCTTTTATCGTTGTACTATAATACGTAATAGCTTACTATTGTCCACCATTGTCTATAGTTTGTGGATTTCGTGATTGTCCTTTGCAACAATATACTTTTCGGATGAAAGGAAGTGGAAGAGTGTTTTTCTGGAACTTAGAGAGAGATAGAAAGATGCTACAACAGAAGGGAGTGTATCAATTGATGACGTGTAATTGTGTTTCGCTAACTACGACATTTTACAGATAACACAACGAATTTTAACCAATATTCTTTATTTTATAGGAGAGTTTATCATCTTAAAATTATCTATTTTTCTTTTTGTAATTAGAATTTATCTTTCTTAATTAATTTTTATGAGCTTTAAAAATCGTTATAACGAGAAGAAATTGTGTAAAATAATGATAGACAATCGAGAATCGAACCAACGACAATCTAAAAATCTAATTATTCACAGAATTCTAGCAGAAAAAGACTAAACCTGATGGAAAATGATTTATTTAAGAAAGACATTTAAGGAATTTTAAGAAAAAAACAATTTTTAAACAATTTAATTTCATTAATTAGGGAAATTTTAGGATTTTTCTATTAATGTATCATACAGTCGTATTCTAACGAAGCTGCATTATTTGGTTTAATTATGATAAGAAGGCAATTAAACGTCATTAAAAAAGCGAGTAACTTTCAATTATTTTGTAAAAACAAGAGTCGAGATCCATTAAAGCTTAAGTCGAGTCTAACAAACGTATGACAAGCACATCATTCACCAAACAGGGCACGATGAATTGACTATAGAGTAGCATCTACTCCCCCGTTAAATAATCACTCCCCCAACGAATAGTAGGGGGAGAGATAACGCTACAAATGAACTAGTATTTGCTTTTAGAGGACATAAAGGCAGACGGACATATGACTGGCACAAACCTATCTAATGGGCCGAATACATTAACTCTATAAATAATTCACTTGTGATGACGTGGTTTCCACTTGATTAATAGGTATCCAGTCTACTCTTGACCCCTGCTCTTCTGGACTATGACACCTGGGAAAACTCTCGTGTCCATGTAGACCCCTATGGGTTTTATACTTCGCTTTATTTGCGCTCGGATTACACTTTAATCCTCATCCTCTCTCTCTCTCTCTCTCTCTATTGTACCTTAAGCGATAGAGGAAAGCCTCGTATTTCCTATTTCGTTCGCTTATATTTAATAAATGTTACGATTATTGTTTAATCAACGAAGTCTTTAATTAACTCCTCCTATTCTAAATTTAAATAAATCACCAAAATTAGTCGAATAACATGACCAAAAATTAAGAGCATTAACGATCATCTCTCGTTCATCAACGCCATGCTTTAAATTAGAACATCATTCTAATGCGCATTATGTACGGAAAAAATCGATTACTTACGATAAAAATAAAGAATATTTATTAATTAACTAGTTTATAAGCAATATTTACAATTGTTTTTTAGTAAAAGAATACGATTAAATCATCATCAAGTGATGCGGATTTTTTCTTAAGATGCGAAAGAAGATTTAGAGAAAAAGATTTTTATTGCTTAGATATGAAGTTTTTGATATTTAAAAATTATAACCAACCATTTAATGAAGCAATAATATACGTAAAAAATATTGCTAATGACTGTATAAGTATTAAAATGGTCATCAACAATTAACAACTTTACCATCTAGCCAATTTACCTCATTATTTTCAAAGCACCTAGCATCAACTATGCACAATAAATCAGTCAGATATGCAAGAATAAACTCACAACATCATTACTAAAAAGTAAAAATCTATTCAAACTAATTATAAAAGTCATTTTAATCCCAAATATATATATAGTTTATTACTTNCAGGATTATTTTTTCTTTTTGGATAATTTTAAAAAAATTAATGAAACTTGTTTTAGTAAACAGAATTCGATACAAATTCGATTTTTAAAGATGAATAATAAAAAATTCATGCGTTTTTTTAAAAAATGTAATTGCTATTTTATGATGGAAATTCAAAAGAAAAGAAAAAAAAGACTCCATTTGTTGTGTGACAAAAATTCAAAAAAAAAGAGAGAAAATAATAATAAAAAAGCAGAGACTGATCAATAAATTTGAAACTTCTGAGAGTGTTAATTTGAGTATTTATCACGAGAAAATAATAATAAAAAATTCTTGTAGAAGCTTAAAACTAAAGGCAAGTAATTATCGTTGGCTATTATCATCGTCACTTCTAAGACAAAAGGATATAGTAAATTTAAAAGAATAAAAAAAATATATGAAGCAAAGTTGTTAATATTAGAAGATAAGTTCCGATTTCAACAGAGATAGAGTAGAAAGCTAATGGAATGAAGTCTAATGGGTGAGCTTGGCTGAAGACTCTTACTAATTAGGGAAATTGTTGAGACCGGCGATACCTGATCTAAAGATACCCATAATTAAACAAGCCTTTATTAAGAGATTCGACTGGATGTAATATGAGATGGGGAGTTAGACAGAGCTCATCTTTTACTAGATATTGCTGTACAGTTTTCTAACAACTGATGCTTTCTCATCATTTATCTTCCACTCTCTCTTCTCTTCTTTTCTTCTTCTTCTTCTGCTTCTACTCATTTAAATTTTTAAAAATAAAAATACTATAAACAGAATGAATTTAATGCAGCATACTTGGAGTGGGCTATATAAGAAAGAAACCATTAAAAGACATTATGGAATTTACAGCGTCTACTACAGTTTAATGCTCTAATTTTCATATTAAATGTTTTCATTTATGAAAATTAGTAGAGGCATACACCACAATTAAATGCAAAATGTGATAATTTTAAATGCATGTTAAAATCTCTATTTACTAGGAAAAGATACTAAATTTAGGATCCAAAACAAAGTTTTTATTTAGAACATTTTTGTCTTCTTAAAAGAACATCCTCAGTGGAAAAATTTTTCAAAAGTTGCTTTAGGGTATATCCTATGTGACAGCGTCCATTGACTGCAAGCGGAAAGAATCTTTGTATGCACGTCCAACTTGCGAGCGACTTCTGTCCAGAGTGGACGTGTTGTTTACAAAATGGAAGCGAGACAATTTCATTGAATGCTTGTTATGGAAAATATGACAAGCAATAAAACAGTAAATTTGACAGGTAAATGTTATCACTAACTAGATACACAACTAACATAAAGGATCTTCATGGAATAATAAGTTAAAAAAGTTTTATTTTTAATTATTCATCTTCACACACCAGGATGATATACAAAAAACACTTACGTAAAACCTGTTAACCAGAGTGGTTGCATACTAGGATAGCTAATGTATTCGAGCCCCCTTCTGGGCTCTTCTTCAGGCTATTGTGCAAAAAAGAAGTCAGATGTTATAAATCGAATAATTTCCTGTTGAATCGATCGTCATTCGAATCATAACACGTGGAAACTAGGGTTTCTTTCTCGGGATCCCGTTTTCCCGGGATTCTCGCCGTTTATTCCCTACGAGAAAAATTCCGGGAAATCTCGCATTTCAATAATAATTTACCATGTCAGGTTTTCTTTCTATTATTTATTATACGAAAAGCTAAGTAACAACGTTTTTGCACAATTTTTTGTCTAAAAAATTAACTCTAATATTTTTAACACTCATTATAATTAAATCGTTTCATTTTAGTACTTTTTTGTAGACATTTCTGTAAAATTTACGGATGATACTTACGTATCAGATTGTAGAAATATTATTTTTTTGCATTTCAAATGTTTATAGGAGCATTACATATGATATATTAAATATATAAAAAGTTGAACTTTACTGCAATACTCGTAGGCAATAAGTTTGTATGAAAGTAAGATTAGAGAAGCAATTTCTTTTAAATTATTGCAAAGGTCGTAAAACATATGTCAAAATCATGTAAAGGTTTTAAAAAATCATTTAAAATAAGTTTGATTTACAATTTTTACTTCTTTATACACGATTTAAACTTTACAACCTGAAGAAAATCTTAAGATGCAACACGAAGATCCATATTGAATGTTCTCAACTTTCGATGATTTATATGTAAAAATCTCATCGTAGATAAATATTTATAAGTTAAAATATTTTAATTTTTGATAAATTATACTACGACATTTAATAATTTAAATTTATAAATAGATAAATACATTCAAAACTCAAATTTCAAAATTACATATTAAATTAATTAAAATGTAAATTTTAAACAGCAACGTTTCGGTTCCTTAATTAATTTTTTAACAAAAAAAATTACACGAATAAAATGAGATTTAAAGTTTTTTACACGTACTAAAAATAAAATTAGAATGGAAATAAAAAAAAGAGAAAATCCTTAAACATTCTAGAAAAGATAGGAGTAAAGTTCAGTAGTAAGAAAAAGATATAGAAAATGTGTTTGTACACTTATTACTCTGCTGTCTAGAACGGTTCTGCTGTAGTAAATGGATAAAGCAAGTCTTCTAGCTATTTATTGTCCTCCCAAGCTAGAAGGTCTGTCTCGGTGCAAGATTTTATCGCCTGTAAGAGAAAGCACTAATTACAAGCCTACTAGACGGTCGCCAGGAACAAGGAGAAGACATATCATGTTAATGAGTTCCCGCCCTATAGGGACCAACAAACGACGTGTGGTATAAATCAGAAGTGCGCTTGGATGTCCCCAGGAGTCCAATCGGACGACTTATAAATCAGATACTTCGTCGGTCGTGGCTAAATCTGGTGAATGTACATCCAACCCAACAAAGGTGGTAGAGGGGGAAAGAAACTCCCTGATGTCGTTAGTTTCAATTTCTGACTCTTCTCTACGCCAACTTATTAAAACAGAGCTAGCAGCTCTTAAGAGAAAGGGCGAAGAAGAAGGTCGTTAAGCTACTCTGATGGCTAAAGAAGAGATCTTGCACAATGAAGACAAAAAATGACGTGACTTTTTTTTTATTTTTTATTTCTTTCTTCTACTTTACTGATGCTTCACTTTTGAATTATATCTATGTAAGTTTCGTGGATTAATGATAATGTAAAAAGTTAATTTCCTTTTTTTTTCCTCTTCCATTTATGTTCTTTTAATTGTTAAATTTTTAATTTGTTCTACGTTTAACCAATTGTGTGAAATTCATTATTTAATCACTAATCGTTACGTCAATTATTCGAAATTTTTCTATCTTCTGATTAAATGATAATAAACCTTTCGTGACTTTAGATTTAATTTCGTTTTCTTTATATTATTTCAATTTTTGAATAAATTTAAATATTNGATCAAATTGAAAATAGTTCGTTTGATTCTCGGCAATTCTCTTCAGCGGTAGGTGTTATATAACAATTACTATGGTTATTGAAATATTGAATGTAAATGGGGTTTGCTTGCAAAACCTCCGCGGACGAAGTCGCGGGTAACAGCTAGTGTAATATCTATGTATTGTGTTTGCTCATCATTGAACAGCAGAGACTTGCTGAAAGTAAATATCACTCATCGCACTTTATTTTTTATTTCATCTTTAGAAATAATTAGTATTTTTTTCGTAATCATTAAAACTCCCAATGAAACGCTTTGTTTTACTTTCATCTTATAATGTAGGAGAACATAAATTAATTGAGCCTAACCTGTCCGTATGGATGAGATTGGCCCTACATTTTTAGTTACTTACTAGAAAATAAATTAAATTATTTGAATTTATGATATTTTTGTATGATCTTTTTAATTCATATAAAATTCTATTTTACTATCTCATCCCGGAATTTCCCGGGATCCCAGGAAAAGAAATTATTTGTCCCGTAATCCCGCTGGAGGCAAATTTCCTGGGAAATGAGAAACCCTAGTGGAAACCTTCCAGGAGATTTAAAATAAAACGAGTTACGTTTAGTATAAAGAGCATGTGCATCTTAATGATGATGAAATATTTGAATATTATTTTGTAGCAGGATCTGCCACGCTGTTGAAAGGGGCATCTTGTCTTTAAAATTAATGCACATGGTGCTACATCTTGCTCAGAATATTTCCACAGCCTCCAAGACTTTGAGATGTTCCAGGTGGTTGGTAGTGATGATAATGCGCACTGCATTAAAGTCCTCTGTGATATCTTGATCGGTGGCATATGTTGAGAGAGCTGTTGTCAATTTGTTGTGTAATATGTTTGCCTTATATTCTTTAATCCTTATCCCAATGTATGTTTGGTGGAGCTAATGTAAACCATATCTCTGTCAAATCTGTGGTCTCTGAGCGGAATGGTATATATTCCCGGTAGTCTGATTGGATTAGGAGAATCTTTTCCGTTACGGAGTATTTGGAAAATGGTTTGACATCTTCTGTACGCTATATTGACTTGTCTTCTCTTGGCTATCATAGTGTATAATGATTTTAAATGTGGATTAAAAGTGATGGGGATCATTTCTATAATTTTTTTTGATTATCTAATAGTCCCTCCATCGGATTGGTGTATGCTTCCTGGCTGTTTGTATATCGTCTACATAACCCACGTATAAGGTTGGTGTATACCCGTGGGCTGCTGCTATTTCTTCTATGTGTTTGATTTCCTGAGTTAGTGCCTGGAGAGAAAACGAGTGCGTAAAAGCTCCTAACTAAAGCCCTGAAGGCAGCCACTTTTTACTGAAATGGATTACAGGATCCTATCAGAATATACATGGAGGTGGTACTAGTTTTACAATACACTGAAGTATGTATGTTCGGTCTTCAAATGTGATGTTGATGTCTAAGAAATGGACCTTTGAGTTACTATGTTGCTTTACTTCAATTAGCAGACCGTAAGGATTCTTGTTCATCGCATTAACAAATTGTTGTAGATTCGGTTCTGTCCTCCAAAGGATGATGATATCATCTATGTATCGTTTATAGAGTATCACATTGGATAGGAAGTTAAGAAGAGTGGTATTTTCTAATAGTCCGACTATCATTTCACATAGATCCCCATATACAGGGCTTTCCATGGGAACACCTTTACCCTGTGTGTAAATAATCCCATTAAATTGGAATACAGAGCTATAACAAACTAAGTGTGAAAGCTCAAGAACCTCTTGGTGCAGTGATCCATCATTGACCTTAGAGAAGAGGAAGTCCCCGAGTGCACAGAAACAAGGTTGTAGTTCAATTGACGGATATAAAGATCTGAAATCCAAAACTGTAGCGTGGATTATGTAGATGATATACAAACAGCCAGGAAGCATACACCAATCTGACGGAGGGACCATTAGATAATCAAAAAAAAAAATACAGAAATGATCCCCATCACTTTTAATCCACATTTAAAATCATTATACACTATGATAGCCAAGAGAAGACAAGTCAATATAGCATACAGAAGATGTCAAACCATTTTCCAAATACTCCGTAACGGAAAAGATTCTCCTAATCCAATCAGACTACCGGGAATATACACCATTCCGCTCAGAGACCACAGATTTGACAGAGATATGGTTTACATTGGCTCCACCAAACATACATTGGGGATAAGGATTAAAGAATATAAGGCAGACATATTACACAACAAATTGACAACAGCTCTCTCTACATATGCCACCAATCAGGACATCACAGAGGACTTTAATGCAGCATGCATTATCATCACTACCAACCACCTGGAACATCTCAAAATCTTGGAGGCTATAGAAATATTCAGAGCAGGATGTAGCACCACCACATTCATTAATTTTAAAGATGAGATGGTTCTTCCAACAGCATGGCAGATCCTCTACATAATAATATTTAAATATTTCATCATCAATAAGATGTGCATGCTCTTTACACTAAACGTAACTCGTTTTATTTTAAATTTCCTGGAAGGTTTCCACGTGTTATGATTCAAATGACATCGATTCAACAGGAAATTATTCGATTTATAACGTCTGACTTCTTTTTTGCACAATAGCCTGAAGAAGAGCCCAGAAGGGGCCTCAAAAACATTAGCTACCCTAGTATGCAATTACTCTGGTTAACAGGTTTTATGTTAGTGTTTTTTATTTTTAAAATGTTACATTTACAAAATCAGAAATTATTCAATTACGTTAAAGATTATTAATTAAAGTAAATGCACAATTTATTTGTCATTCTGTTTTTATTTATCTACAAAATCAGCCATTTTCTTCTTTGGAAGTGCAAGCAATGGAAGTGGCAATCAAACTTTCTTGGTAGCCACTTCCTTCACACGTGTGTAGAATCATCATCTGGTGGTTGATGCACACTAAACGCAATTACTTCAGACATGCACATTTGCTTTAACCAGTTTATTCACTCTGCTTGGAAGTGTGTTCATGCCCACAGTTGCTGGATGCTGTCACATAGGACATACCCTTAGAATAAATACATCAAATATACTGTCAACTTGGGGGACTGCTAGGGGAACAGTAGTTAGTTTGCTTTATCAAAAATTTGTATTAACAATTTTCAGAATGAAGTTGGTCAAGGTTGTATAATTTACAGATTAAGGATTACTAGGCAATCAAAATTTCTATATTATAATATTTTGAATTAGTTTACTGTAAGAAGTTAAATAAAATTAAATTTGTTTACAAAAATATGGCATTTTTATGGAGAACATCAAAAATGTTATTTATATTTTAATATTCATATAGAATTTATAATTTTTAAATTATCAGATTATGATTAGTGTAGTTTTTGCTTAAATATAATGATTCTGTAAATTGTATTTACAATCTTTGTAAGTATTTCTACATTACTTATGAAATACTGACTTGAAGTGTATTTGGCATTTATGGTGCTCAAAATGATAGTTTACACATATATTTGAAAATCCATATGTAGTTTGGTCCAAATTAGTTTGGATTTTTTATACTTTATTGCATTTGATATAGATAAAAGATTTTTTTTGGTTTTACTATATGATATTCATATGGTGATAATCTGTTACATTTACTCTATACTCTATAATATACTCTATAAAGCATATTCTAGTATACAGAAAATGTGGGTTCACATTAACAGTACAAAATAATATATTATCATTAAATTTTACTATAATGTTCATTACCTTATTAATTGTATTCAATGTAATTTCTATTATAGGTCTGAGTTATTCAGTTTTGAAAGGAGTTTTGAAAAAAGGATATAAAGTTCCAACACCTATTCAGAGAAAGGTAAGAAAATTTAAAAAGTGGAATTAAAACTAGATTTATGAATAAGTGAATTTAATGATAATCATTTTTATGATATTTTTTGCTTTTCAACAGATAATTATAAACAGATTTGTTTTATTTTCATTAAATTAATCTGATTAGTAACTCTAAATTATATTGATTAAACTGTAGTTTGTTTTTTTTTAAATTATTTTATTTTTTTATATGTTACATATTTAATTTTGGTTGAAAAGCAATTTTTAGTGAATTCTGTTATAAATATGCAATAAACCAAAGCATGATTTGATAACCAATCATATAAAGTAGGACCTAGATTTAGTGGACAAATCTTAGGACCAGAAACTTTGTCACTTAGGTCATGGGTCAAGCTTAAGACATTGAACTGTTAAGAGATTACTATATATTTTATAATACTGGAAGTTTGACAGCCGGAAGGCTGAGTGGTTATGGTGGTAGCCCACTGCTCTAGGGGACCAGGATCAAATCCAGATGGGCTGAAAAATTCTCAAGAATTTTTCAGGGGGTGGTCTGATCAGATATGTCAACCCCCATCCCTCATTGTCTTGTTACTCTATTGTGGACCTGGCTGAACCCATAATGGGCTTGCTTAAAGAGGATTTCTTAGTGCCCACAGGGTGGAAAGATGTAAAAAAAAATAATGGAATTTTTTAAATAATCAATATGTGGCTTTGTTTTATAAAAGAATGTATGATAAGGACAGAAATCAGAAATAACTTAAGAATTATTGAAATTAAATGGCTGATTTTATGTGGTAATTAATTAGCATAATTTGACATTAAATGTCTTAAGTGCTGTTTTCAGTAAATTTAATAATTAGAAATTAATTCTGATTAGTTTAGAGAGATCTAAACTAAAAGATTTAGCCTAGAGTTGCATTCAAAACACGTTATCGCAAGTATTGCAAGGTAAGCAGGCAACATTACTAATTATACTATTTAGGTTTTCTAAGTAGGATCTTTGCCAATTTTTCCACCACATGATTCATTTGATTCTTTTCTTTCTTTAAAATCTCTAAGTTCTTTAAAGCCTCTCTTCCATTATGCAATGCGAAAATTCTGGTATTGATATATCAATGTTTGATCCAGATTGTATCAGAATATTATCTAAAAAGAGAACTGAAAAACTCATTTGAGAAGTTTAAGGACACAAAGAAATCTTATGAAACAAGTAAAAAGTAAATACAGTAGAGTATCGATCATCCAACTCAATTGGGGACTGGGGTTGGTCGGATAATTGAAAAAACGGATAACTGAAAAGTATGAAAAAATACATTATTAGTATAGTATATTAGTATATCGCTATTAACCAACTTCGCATTGAATTTTCATCAATGTTAAGCCTAACAACTTTTTTTTTTAAAATAATAATCGTCGCTATTGTATTGTTAAAAATTATTTTATTGTTCACAAAACAAACAACCACTCATAATTAGAAAATTAAGTCTTGTTTAAATACTGGTCTCCCTTCAATGGTCGAGCCGTGTTGCCAGCTAAAACACCAAAAATTTAACGAAAATAATATTTAAGTAGCCAAGACATAGCCAAATATTATAGCGCCGCATCACCATCGGACATTTGAATTTGCCGACTAGAACGCAGTCGGTTAACCGATGTGACGGTTGATCGAGGGTCGGATAATCGATGCTCTACTGTAACTTGAGGAATATAGGTGTATATTAAGTAAGCAGAGAAAAACCACTAGTAGTGATAAAATTGAAATTGAAATTACATTCATAAATAGAAATTTTGGTTGAAAATAATTAACATTTTCTAATCCACTAAAAAAGCACCACCATATGGTTAATATTTGCCAAACATTACAGAAAATGATATTGAAAGATTAAAAAAACCCATCATGTATAAAAAGTAATTAAATTTAATTAATGATGATGATAAAATATTACTATACTTAAAGTAGAATGTGAAGATGAAAGTGTTTAGATTTAGAAAACATTGATTAATAGTGCTTGATAACAAACTATAATTCCATTTTGGAAAATTCAAGCAGGTGACATTCTTAAAAACATTTTTGAAGAAAAAATCATTTGATTTTTTGAACTAAACAGTAAAATTATTGTTAATAAAATAACATTTCAATACAAGTGTTTGGCACAAACAGTTAAAACTCTCCCTTTCTAATAAATGATAGACAGAATGTTTAAAAACTTACTGATTATTTGATAAATTTATCTTCATGAGCATTAATTATACTTACTTTGTTTAGACTATTCCTCTAATCATAGAAGAGAAAGATGTTGTTGCAATGGCAAGAACTGGAAGTGGAAAGACAGCTGCATTTTTATTACCAATGTTTGAAAAACTCAAAACTCATTCTGCTAAAACAGGAGCTCGTGCACTTATTTTGTCTCCAACAAGGGAATTAGCTTTACAGACTTTTAAATTTACTAAAGAGGTAATTATTTATTACATATTTTACTGATTATATATAAATTGATTCAAATATAAACATCTATTAACCCAATTTTTTTGATTAAGGTTGATTAATCTGGCAAATTATTTGGCTTTAAATTGGTTGTTTTAATAAAAAAAAAAATTAAAACCCTGAGTAGAATAGGACTTTTAATTTCTTAAAAAATCTGAGATTAGTGTAGTTTTTGCTTAAATATAATGATTCTGTAAATTGTATTTACAATCTTTGTAAGTATTTCTACATTACTTATGAAATACTGACTTGAACTTTGAACACTTAAACTTGAATCACAGTGTATTTGGCATTTATGGTGCTCAAAATGATAGTTTACACATATATTTGAAAATCCATATGTAGTTTGGTCCAAATTAGTTTGGATTTTTTATACTTTATTGCATTTGATATAGATAAAAGATTTTTTTTGGTTTTACTATATGATATTCATATGGTGATAATCTGTTACATTTACTCTATACTCTATAATATACTCTATAAAGCATATTCTAGTATACAGAAAATGTGGGTTCACATTAACAGTACAAAATAATATATTATCATTAAATTTTACTATAATGTTCATTACCTTATTAATTGTATTCAATGTAATTTCTATTATAGGTCTGAGTTATTCAGTTTTGAAAGGAGTTTTGAAAAAAGGATATAAAGTTCCAACACCTATTCAGAGAAAGGTAAGAAAATTTAAAAAGTGGAATTAAAACTAGATTTATGAATAAGTGAATTTAATGATAATCATTTTTATGATATTTTTTGCTTTTCAACAGATAATTATAAACAGATTTGTTTTATTTTCATTAAATTAATCTGATTAGTAACTCTAAATTATATTGATTAAACTGTAGTTTGTTTTTTTTTAAATTATTTTATTTTTTTATATGTTACATATTTAATTTTGGTTGAAAAGCAATTTTTAGTGAATTCTGTTATAAATATGCAATAAACCAAAGCATGATTTGATAACCAATCATATAAAGTAGGACCTAGATTTAGTGGACAAATCTTAGGACCAGAAACTTTGTCACTTAGGTCATGGGTCAAGCTTAAGACATTGAACTGTTAAGAGATTACTATATATTTTATAATACTGGAAGTTTGACAGCCGGAAGGCTGAGTGGTTATGGTGGTAGCCCACTGCTCTAGGGGACCAGGATCAAATCCAGATGGGCTGAAAAATTCTCAAGAATTTTTCAGGGGGTGGTCTGATCAGATATGTCAACCCCCATCCCTCATTGTCTTGTTACTCTATTGTGGACCTGGCTGAACCCATAATGGGCTTGCTTAAAGAGGATTTCTTAGTGCCCACAGGGTGGAAAGATGTAAAAAAAAATAATGGAATTTTTTAAATAATCAATATGTGGCTTTGTTTTATAAAAGAATGTATGATAAGGACAGAAATCAGAAATAACTTAAGAATTATTGAAATTAAATGGCTGATTTTATGTGGTAATTAATTAGCATAATTTGACATTAAATGTCTTAAGTGCTGTTTTCAGTAAATTTAATAATTAGAAATTAATTCTGATTAGTTTAGAGAGATCTAAACTAAAAGATTTAGCCTAGAGTTGCATTCAAAACACGTTATCGCAAGTATTGCAAGGTAAGCAGGCAACATTACTAATTATACTATTTAGGTTTTCTAAGTAGGATCTTTGCCAATTTTTCCACCACATGATTCATTTGATTCTTTTCTTTCTTTAAAATCTCTAAGTTCTTTAAAGCCTCTCTTCCATTATGCAATGCGAAAATTCTGGTATTGATATATCAATGTTTGATCCAGATTGTATCAGAATATTATCTAAAAAGAGAACTGAAAAACTCATTTGAGAAGTTTAAGGACACAAAGAAATCTTATGAAACAAGTAAAAAGTAAATACAGTAGAGTATCGATCATCCAACTCAATTGGGGACTGGGGTTGGTCGGATAATTGAAAAAACGGATAACTGAAAAGTATGAAAAAATACATTATTAGTATAGTATATTAGTATATCGCTATTAACCAACTTCGCATTGAATTTTCATCAATGTTAAGCCTAACANAGCATGGATACTGCAACCATTGAGTTGGTTCCTCAACAGAAGTGAGGAACCATCTCAATCTTTGTATTTTTGTTGCAATTCACCCCCAGACCACAAAGGCTGGAAAACCATGCCAATGGGTGAAATGGACAATAGAAATGAATAAGTTTATCATCTGTACTTACTACACAATCACAAGACTCAAAATAAACATGACAGCGTACAGACAACAACTACACCATAGATTCACACAAAAATATCCTTGTGGCCATCGGCCATATTGTTACATATTTTTTTCGTTAGTTTGTAAGATAGTTTTTAATAGTTCCTTATTTCCTTTGTTCTCAGTCTGTCTAGAACTTTCTTTTAATTTCCTTTCTTCCCTCTGGATGACACCACCAATTCCAAGAAGTGAAGACAATGGACCACTAATCCCCAGAACTAAAGACAATGAGTTACCATTTCCAAAAATTTGAAACAAAGGGAGGGCCAAGACCCGAAGGCTGACAAGCATAAAGAACAAGTTAGTCTGGACTGGGCCTTCATGGTAGTCAGTAGAGAGAACAGAGAGGTGCTCTAGATCAGAGGTGACTTGTGACTGAATAATTCTGAGGGAAGTCCTTCCCTCAGAATTATTTGGTTACTAAGGACGAATAGAGAACTCTAGGGTCAGCGTTGATCGAGGTCCTAATATTAGAAAGAGATAGAAGATTACATCAGTATATAACTAAAATCCAAATCAGTGATCATCTAGTGACCATGAGATAATCCCAAAACACTGGGTATTGTGATCTTTCCTGTTTGCTGTCTCATAGAATCTGCTATGCCTTTAGATATAATTTAGTAAGTGTTAGATTTTAGTTCCTGCACGTGTACTATTGTCGCAAATTTACTTGTGGTACTAAACAACCGATTAATGTGTATAGTGTAAATTTAGTGGAGTGGGATCCAAAAAAGAACCTAGTTCATGAGCGGCAAATAAAATACTTGTGATTAAAAGAGTTTACTAAGTATTCTTTGTGCTAGTCTATTCGGTAGTCTATACACATGTCGTTCACAAACATCACATCCTCACCTCACTGTCACTGAACAAAGGGTTGTTAATCAAAAAGAACAATTATACACAACAACATTATACCACAAATAACACTAGAACATATCAAACAACAGGTTGCTGATCAAATACATCAACAGACAGAAACACTTAACATTAATGAAGATCACGTAACCTGTCAGGATAATCCAGCAACAAGTACTGATTACAGCACACACAACAACTATTACTAATGATACTAGAAACACTTCTTCATCCACACTGATAACATAGACATACATTTAGTTAATACACTCTCACTTATATTTCAGGAAACACTCACTAAATATACAGGAACAGATCCCACACAAAGATCATGAATACCAAAAATCAACACATCAAAGGAAGTAAGAAAAACACTAAATTATGTAAACACTCACTACCAAAGTATGTTCATTCAATTTCTACACTCTCAGACATTCATAAATTATTTTATGCTGGGAGTGACATATCATGGACTGAAAATACAATTGTAGACAGACACACACAAAATCACCAAACGATCACCTAAATATCGTGCTATAATATGGCTAATTAAATGATTGGTATCAATCATTTAACTAGCCATATTATAGCCCGATATTTAGGCGATTGTTTGGGGATTTATTGTATACTACTCGGGCTTTGTGATGTTATTATTTGGACACACACAAAACACAATTGTGTCACAAGTCTGCCTTGCAGAGAAGAATAGAAATGCAAATAAATGACATTAGACAGCAATTAGACAGGCTGACACAATAACACTAAAAACAACATAACACCCAAATTAAAGAAACAACTCACAAACATTTTCAAAAAAATCAAAACACACACAAAACACGAACATCACAACACACACATTACAGAATACGTCGATACACTAAAACAAAAACTTGCAGACAAAGCACGCAGACACAAACAATACAAGACATGTACACTACGAAAACAACAAAATAAATTATTCACAAACAACGAAAAACTTTTCTACAGACAAATCAGTACCAAAACAAATACTGAAACACAGCACAGTGGCACACCAACAGAAGAAGAACTCAAAACTTATTGGTCTTCTCTTTGGTCCAATGCTGTTACACACAATGCTGATGCAGGCTAGATCGAGGAGAATAACAGAAACTTACACAACATACCAACTATGCCCTGTGCTGAAATAAATTTACACGACATCCTCTATGCTGTTAACAGAACACACAACTGGAAGACACCTGGTGTAGACAACATTCACAATTTCTGGTATAAAAAGNCTTACACAACATACCAACTATGCCCTGTGCTGAAATAAATTTACACGACATCCTCTATGCTGTTAACAGAACACACAACTGGAAGACACCTGGTGTAGACAACATTCACAATTTCTGGTATAAAAAATTTACATCACTGCACTAAGAACTAGCTAAACACCTAACAATCATCATCATCAATCCACAAGACATGCCAAAATTTTTTATTCAGGGCATCACCTGCAGGAAACCTAAAAACAACGATACTACAATACAGACCAATTACATGTCTCCCAACACTACAAATTATTGACATCCTGTATTGCAAAAAAAATATACAAACATGTTGAAGAACATGACATTCTCACGGAACAACAAAAAGGTTGCCGTAGAAATCACGGGGGATGCAAAGAACAGTTACTCATAGATTCAGTCATTCTACAGCAAGCACACAAACAACACAGAAACATACACATGGCGTATATAGACTACAGAAAAGCTTTCGACAGTGTTCCACACAGTTGGCTGCTACATATTTTACACATGTTCAAAATACATCCATCACTCATTGCATTCTTCCAAAATACTATGCAGTACTGGAGAACAACACTACATCTCAGGGTTAGTAACACTTCCATACAAACAAACGAAATATTCATTAGGCGAGGAATTTTTCAAGGAGATTCCTTGAATCCTCTCTGGTTCTGCCTAGCCCTGAACCCATTATCCAACATGTTAAACAACACGCAATATGGCTACAATATTAGACATGAAAAAACAACACAGTTTATGCTGTCACATCTCATGTACATGGACGGCATAAAACTTTAGGCATCCACACAGAAACAACTACAGCAGCTCCTACAAATCACACATTCATACACCAAGGATGTGAGATTCTAGGGATTTTTAGATTCAAAACCCCACTTTTGTGACACCAATATGTGAACCGCCGGGGAGGTCAGAGATCTCCCGGTTTGCGTCACTAGTCAGGAGAGGGGAGGGAGAGTTTCTTGGGGTTGACGATAAAGTTAAGGACATAAACGAGTAAAGGAGTCTACCATTTTAACAAGTAAAAATAAGAATTTATTGAAATAAACAAAATCGACAAAAAGACTACACAAATTTCTTTCTAAACCGCCTAACAGCTAGAGAGAGAGTGTACACACTTTTTCATACCTCTTTGTATGGTTCCTAGGCGAGTAAGTCCATGTGGGCACTTGTTCAATAAAAGGTTGTTTTAATAAATGAGCACAATTATAAAAAGTTTGTGACTTTGGCGATGATCGGATAACGATGTTCGTAGATCGGAATGTCGGCAGGTTCAGAGAATCGGCGCGATGTTGTTGGTCCGGCATTCGTTAAGAGACCCCCCGGATGGGGTAGGAACTGTCTTTTATAGCTTTTTGCAGGGAATTTCCATTACGTGATCGAATGGTCTATGAGCTAAAGGTTATAGGTGTCCCAAGGACCTAAAACAAGTGACGAAAGTTGGATATTATCTATAAACTTTTGTGCAAGATGAGCTGCAAGTTATGCGAGAACAATGGATGTTGATAGTTATGACAGGAATGTTTACACATTCCTGGCTAAGATTAGTTTTTTCCTTCTAATTCGTTACATAAACGAAAGTGAATTAATTAAAATTTTAGTTAATAAATTCCGGATCTCACATAAAACTTTATGCATCAATATTAATATGGCTACAATATCAAACATGAAAAAACAACACAGTTTACGCTGTCACATCTCATGTACATGGATGACATAAAACTTTATGCGTCCACACAGAAACAACTACAGCAGCTCCTACAAATCACACATTCATACACCTAGGACATACAAATGGAGTTTGGCCTAGACAAATGCAAAACACTTCACATAGAAAAAGGAGTCCTAAAGAAAGAAAATTTTGCACTTGGAAATGGAGACGTTATTGAATCCATGGAAGAGGGCGAGTTCTACAAGTATTAGGATTCCAACAGGCCAAACTAACAGAACATACACAAATAAAGCAAAGATTAATTAAACAATACCAAAGTAGGTTAAATGCCATTCTCAAAACACAGTTAAATGCAAAACACACAGTTAAAGCAATAAACACATATGTCATCCCAGTACTCACATACTCTTTTGGAGTTATATATTGGACTCACATAGATCTCGAGCAACTCCAAAGGAAAACAAGAACAGCACTTACTAAACATAAACAACATCATCCTAAATCCGCCACAGAAAGATTAACCCTTCCACGTAAAGATGGCGGACGTGGCCTGATTGACATAGTTAACCTTCACTATAAACAAATACAGTCACTGCGAGAGTTTTTCTACAGGAAACGAGAAACATCACAATTACAAAAAGTAGTAACTCTAGCAGACTCAAATAACACACCTTTAAACTTACACTCACATCATACGGACAGGACACAACATATAAAAAGCATAGACATCATTAAGCAATCGTGGGCTTAAAAGGCACTTCATGGCAGGCATCCTTATGACCTGGCCCAGGATTTTGTTGACAAAACTGCGTCAAATAGCTGGTTAGATTGGGAATGCCTCTTTGGGGAGACGGAAGGATTTATGATTGCCATACAGGATCACATCATAAATACTAAAACTACAGAAAACACATACTCAAAGATACAACATTCACAAATGACACATGCAGAAAATGTCACATCATGCAAGAAACAATACAACACATTAATTCTGGTTGCAAGCTCTTGGCACAGACAGATTATTTGCACAAACAGATTATTTACACAGACATAATCAAGTAGCAAATATAATACACCAAGAGTTTGCAAACAAACACAAATTATTAGACATCAATGAACCATACTACAAATACATTCCACAGACAGTATTGGAAAATAACATGCACAAAATGTACTATGACAGAGCCATAATCACAGATAAAACAATTTATAACACACCAGACATCACACTCATCGATAAACAAAATAAAATCACACATTATAGACATATCTGTTCCAAACACACACAATATACAAATATACAAAACACATGCACTGAAAAAATCAGCAAGCACACCTTATTTTTTGGGCAAGTACGGGAACTTGCTCAGGAAATAAGGAATCTGTGGAGGATGGATAGGGTGCTTATTGTACCTGTTGTTCTCTCCTGTACAGGCTAACCACACACACTGCACAAAAGCCTGGGAACATTATAATTGGATAGAAATACATACATCACACTACAGAAGACCATTACATTGTATACATGCCATATTGTTAGGAAATTCCTGAATACAGGCACACACACTGACACACTTATTTAAATTTAGTTTTGTTCTGGTTGCTATTCCTTGACTCTGGTTTTGTATAGTACACAGCCACCAGTGTCAACCGAGTATAACCCACTAAACCCAACATAATAATATGATACTGCAATGAATTATACAAAACATTTTTATTGACAAACTTTTTTTAATTTGACAGTTATCTTAATGGGAATCATTACAATTAGTTGATTTTTTTTTATTTTTAACAAAATATTAGATGTAGAATTTCTTCTTGATTATGATCTCATCAGTAATAATACAGTTATAAACATATTAAGATAAATCATAAAATGTAGATTTAATGTAAGCATGAATTCAAAAATTGCTATGTAAACATGAAGATAAATATTTTTAATATTTTTCATTTTAGTTGTAAACTTAATAAATAAGCTATTTAATATTTGAGATTAAACGTGATTAAAAATGTCCTACATCTTAATATCATTATAGGTAAATATTTTGATTTATTTATATTATATATTTATAATATTGCAAGATTGTATCAATGCTGGTCTTGTCATATATTAATTTATTTATTAATAAAAAATATGCTATAATTGTTAAGAAATGTTAAAAAAAAAATTAGTTATTTTAGAATTAATTTGGTTAGAAAAGAAGTATTTAATGCTGATGAATCAGAATCACTAATACAATTCATAATAATATAATTCATACTTATCTTAATATAAATTACTAATGGAACAGTAGTTAATTTGCTTTATTGGAAATTCATTTTAACGATTTTTAGGCTCAAGGTCAAGGTTGTATAATTTACTGAGTTAAAGATTTTTAGGCAATCAAAATCTCTAGATTAAAATATTTTGAATTAATTTACTAAATAAAGTTAAATAAAATTAAATTTATGATCTAAATGATTTTCAAATCAAACAAAATGAGGAGGAGACTGTATTTGCCATTGAAGTATAAAATTGTATATCAGAGTGATTAAACAAAACAAAGTTAAAAAAATCTGCAATTTTTTTTCTGTTGAAGATTGTTTGAAAAGTATAAAATATTTTTGGTGCAAAAAGAGTTGAAAAATAATTAAATTTGGCACAAGTAGCCAAACCTGACATCACTATATGCAAACTAACATGTGTTTGCATGGGACTGCATCTATTTAAAGAAGTTGGCATTCTTAAACTTTAATTCCTAATTTCTGAGTATAATAAAATCAGATGTTTGAATTGTTCTACAATTGGAGGTTGAACCTGTTTTTGCTTACCAGGAGAAGAAAATTATTCTACTCAAGATAGAATATTTATTACAGTACCACTTTGCTTTTACTCATTTTGATGTGAATAATTAAATCATCATTGGAAATAGCTTATTTCTTGGGGATTGTAAAGGTAATTTACAGTTCAGTTTAATGAATTTTGGTAAAATTCTTGTTTGCTTTATTGTGTGAAAATTAATTTTGTGACAATGGCATTATGCCAGGATAATGGCAAAATTTGAAAAAACACAAGAATTCATTTTATCTGTGTTCATTTAAGGTGATTTGACTGTAGTAACAAAAGAGTTTGAAGTAACTGTGTGACATATGATTTTATACTTTCAGATCTTAATCATTGTTATGTAGGATTTAGTTACAAATCCTCACTGTAGAACAAATAAAAAAAAAACAACAAAAGAAAGAAATAATAATTTTATTCAGTTTTTATTTTAAGAATGGTTTTATTGTAAAGTATATTTCAAAATGTTCTTCAAATGCTTAAAATTTATCTATACTAATATTATAAAGAAGTAATGTTTGTATGTATGTATGTATGTAAGTTTCTTTGCAGCAGGTAATCTCCGAAACTACTCATCCGATTTCAAAAATTCTTTCACCAATATTTAGAATGGAACCTCAGGGTGGACATAGGCTGTATATTATTCCGATAAACATTCATATAAATTAAAAAAATATAATCTAGATTAAGGCTTTTATGTCCAACAGATGGCGCTACAAGTACGACGCCCTAAGTTTGCTTTTCTGTGAGGCATTATGCTTTTCTGTGAAAATGAACTAAAGCAGATCATCTTCTATCTATCTATATAAATAAAAATGTAATGTTCGTTTGTTCGTACCAACTCCTTTGAAATTTTGACACAACACTGCATTCAAATATGCACGTCTTTTTATATAATATACGTGTCAAAATTGCCCCCACTGAAGGGAGATGGTTAGGATTAAGGCTTACCGTAAAGAACTCTGCTTCTATTTATACATTTTAGATGCGGGTTTTTGCATTTTTGATTGCGTTTTAATAGGGTACATCAACAGAATGTATACTAAGAAGGGATTTTTCGATATTCCCCACGGGGGAGAGGGACAGAATTAAGGCTTACCGTGAAGAACTTGGCTTCTATGATACTATTTTAGATGCGGGTTTTTGCGTTTTTGAGTGCGTTTTAATAGGATACGTCAAGAGAATGTACACTAAGAAGAAATTTTTCGCAAAATTTCCCCCCACGGGGGAAGTGTTATACATTTATAATAGATACATTTTGAGCCACAACAACACATGGCGGGGTCTGCTAGTCATTAATAAAAACATTGTTATTAAATTAAGTTTATTAGAGATAATTGGTGAAATTATTAATATTGAACAATTGACGATCTGCATGCAAGAAATGCTCAAGTCCATTTTCTAAACTTGTCACAAATGAGTGTAAATTATACAAATTAATTGTGAAATCACAATACTAGATATATAAATTATTTCCTATGTTTTCCTTTGTTGCAAGGTGCAGTCATATTCTGTTGTTAACATCTTCGTCTGTTAGCAATGGAGTCATGCTGGTCAGCTGTCTAACTGCTTTCAGGGGAAAGTTTTGAATTGAAATAATGTGACTTCCAGTTTGCATCAGAAGTTCATATGTAATTAATTGGGGCCTTGTGCCACCACACTTTCCATGTCTGGCCTTGAATTTTTTTTATCTAACACTGTTCTTGAGGTTAAGGAAAGACAGACAGACAGACAAATGGATGGATGACAGTGGGAACTTATAAGTCTACAATTTTTTTCAAATTGCAGCCCAATGAACCTGATGTAATAGACATACAACTTGGCACTGATTTTTGCTTTCAGTTATCAACCCTGGTTTAATTCAAAGACCAATGGACTCCCTGCAAGCTCAGAATTCTGTCTTTTGTTACATTCTCTCTGGTAAAATCAATATTAGTGTGCAACAATAAATACATTCATTTCACATCTTTACTGAAGAAGCAATGCATAAACAACTTATTGCATTTTGGGAATTAGAGGAACTTTCAAATACCATAGTATATACCAGGGGTAGTGAACCTATGGCACACATGTCCAAAGTAGCATGTCAGGAGACATAAGCATGTAGTGTATCATACAATTTTGATTTATTGCTTGTCTTTTTCAATCATCCATTCAGTTTATCACTTGATCATCCTTTTTTTCAATCATCATTTTTATTGATACATTTACTTTAATTAAAGCATATTCATTCAATATTTTTTAGATATTGTTATTTGAAGTCTAAAACTTTGCCACACAAACATTTTTAAAAGATGTGTATGCTTGTTGTATGGCACACTTGTAGACATCATCAATGCCAATCCAAGGTTATGCATTAACTACAGTAACACATGGAACATCAGCTATTCCAATGTCTTACACAGCAATTCTGGAAAAGATGGCATACAGAATATCTGATCTCTTTACAATGGCAAACTAAATGTACAGTACTTAAGAAAGGAACATCAAGACAGGACAGGTAGTACTAATTAAAGAAGAGAATCTTCCACCCTTCAAGTGACTTCTTGGTTGAGTGACTGAAATACACCCAAGCCAAGATGGACTTGTCTGAGTCATCACCCTTAGAACTACTTCAGGGACTTTTAAAAGACTAGTTTGCAAATTGTGTCCTCTACCCATAGAATCATCAGATTAATGATTTAATTGAACTTACATATACAGTGGAACCTCTATATTCATCATTAATTTGTTCCTAAGGATGTAACAAATATGGAATATGATGAAAATAGAAACAATTTTTCTCATAATAAATAACTGATATTCAATTAATCTGTTCCTATCCTGAAAAAAAGGTACAAGAATAAAAATTATGTCGTTTGTAAAACTTTATCTTTATTGTACTAAATAAATACAGTATAGTGGTAGAAAGGAAAGAACAGTATTATTAATATAGTATTATTGTTTAGAAGAAGACATATCAATTAAAACATTAAGCAATTTTAATTATGATCATGGGGTCTGTTTTGCCAATGATTTCAATTTAATAAAGAACTTGTCCAGTGTTGTGTGTTTTTGTCTGCTTTTTAAAACTTCTGAAGTAGGCAATTACAGTATCATCGAATGTATTTGTATTTTGGTTGACTAAAGCAACATTTGGGTGCCACTTTATTGGAACATGGTTTCTCGCATTGATTATTTTTCAATAACTCAACAACACACACATTGACCACACAAAACAGACTGATTAACTACAGCTAGCTAACATGGCTAGCTGATCAGCGCAGGCATGCGATTGTAGTGCCACTTCCAGTGTCGGGAATAACGACAAATACAGAAAATACTGTCGAATATGGAAAAATAAATAATCGAATATCAAATGTTACAAATATAGAGGTTCCCGTCCTGGCCTGCTCCGCGAGCTGTATCAGATGTGTCTGCAACTGGGCCATTTCCCAAAGTTGTGGAAGCGGGCGCGACTTGTGTTTATTCATAAGGAGAGGCACCCGAAGGATGAACCGAAGTCGTATAGACCGATTAGTCTCTTGCCAGTCCTAGGGAAGGTTCTTGATAGAATCCTTAGTGACAGAATACATTACCACCTAAAGCGGAAAGGGCTGTTACACCCACACCAATATGGGTTCCGGCCGGACTTCTACCTGCCAGGCGTTACATCATGCGGTTTCTCTGGTTCGCCAGAACCGCCGGCAGGGCCTCCACACGTCGCTCGTTTCGATGGACGTCGCGGGGGCTTTTGATAATGTCTGGTGGCCATCCATTGTGGGTGAACTGAGGAAGGCGAACCTGCCGATCACCCTTGTATCGCTTTCCAGGAGTTTCCTGAGCGACCGTGAGGTAATATACGAGACACCAAGTGCAAGACATACGAAGATACTGGAGAGGGGTTGTCCCCAAGGATCCTGTATCGGGCCTTTGCTTTGGAACATTCTAGCGGACACGGCGCTGCGACTAGTCCTTCCAGACGACGTCCAGCTGCAGGCATATGCAGACGATCTGTTGTTAGTAGTTGCCGGTTACGGCCGAAGCAACATGGAGAGTCGCGGCAACGAAGCAATAGAACAACTCGTTCGCTGGGGAGAGCTGCACAAGCTCTCGTTCAGCCCCGAGAAATCGGAGGCCCTGACGGTGGCCTGGTCTGGAGTGTTGGCCCGCCGACCAATATACCGGATCCGGGGAAACCCCATCAGAAGGGTGAGCGAGATTAAGTACCTCGGTGTTACCATCGATCAGACACTATGCTGGACACCCCATCTGAGGAACGTCCGTGAAAGGACGAACCTCATGATAGCAGCACTATCAAGACTAGCGAGACAGGACTATGGCTTAGGTAGAGAAGCGCTCCGCACCATCTACAAGAGGTGTGTGGAGCGAGTCATCTGCTATGCCTGTGGAGTCTGGTGGAAGGACACCGACAATGTCAAAATGACCAAGACGCTGCTCACGATCCAAAGGCCCGCTACCCTGCGGATCATTAGAGGTTACAGAACTGTGTCTACGGATGCGGCCCTGGTCTTGGCCGGGCTGCTCCCGCTGCCCTTGGTAATCAGCCAAGAGGCAGCCTTCTACAGAACCACGGTAGAAGGTCTAGAGGTAACGCATTGTAATCGGAAGTACCCAGCCAGACTTAGGGAGAGAGTCGATGTGTATAAAAGTCCATCCGGCTCAACGGATTGGACTCGGCTGGGAAGTCAGTGAACCGACCGGTACGGGTGTTGAAATATACACCAATGGCTCAAAAGACGACAGCTTAGTTGGTGCCGCATTCTGTGTTTTCTGTAACGGAGTGCAAGTGTACGAACAGTCGGTCAGACTGAATGAGGAAGCGTCCATGTTTCAGGCAGAACTGGTGGCGTTAGGCGGGGCGTCCCAGTGGATCCTATTACATCCGGGTCCAGAGCCGATCACGGTTTACTCTGATAGCCAGTCGTCGCTACAGGCTTTGAACGACGGGTACCATCGCGATTCGCTGGTACATGAGATCAGAAGCAAGGTGCTGAGGGCGAGGCACGAGCGACAAGTTACCCAGTGTTGGGTACGAGGCCACACCGGGATCCTGGGTAACGAGCATGCCGATCAGCTAGCAAAGGCGGGAGCTAGCGGTCCTTTTATAACGAGGACGGTTGAACCCTCGGCTATTTATATCAAAGGAACCTTGCTGAAACGATCGATGACCACCTGGCAAGAGCGCTGGAATCAAAGTACGGTAGGTAGGTCAACCTACGCCTTCGTGCCTGTAGTTGGCCTCGCTCTAGTGTGCTGCAATAGGCTCACGACTCAGATACTGACCAACCACGGGAAGTTTCCCCGCTTCCAGTCCCGCTTCGGGCAGGGAGACGGTAGCTGCTCCTGTGGCAGCTCTTGCGGAGACGCAAGACATTACGTACTTGACTGTCCTCTTACTGAGGACTTCCACCGAGGGGCCGACCAAGTCGACTGGTCTCGGCCGCCTGAACAAGTACTTCGAACGCTAGCAGCTAGTAAAGGAAACTTAAAGAAACTAGAGAAACTGATGGAAATGATCATGAACTTATGATTCATGTGAATAATAAATAAACTATAAATTAGTCTGTGGAATGAATTAGTCAGTGGATTAAAGTGCAGCATCAACTGCACAACCTAAAACTATGTCACGTTAGCGAGCTAGGGCCTAGCCCCGCGGACGGGAAACCGGACGTTCGGCAGGGCCCAAAGCTTTGTCGTTTATAGGTTTTAGCGGCAGAATCGCCGTAAGTCAATGACGAAGGAAAAGACATAGTCTCTAAACCCTGTGGTGCCAATTTGGCGGGGCAGGGAAAGGGATCCCAATCGGGAAATGTTCCTTAAGAGACTTATAGAGGTTCCACTGTAATTTATTCACTTGATTCGTTTAATTGATATCTAATCATCCATCTCCTGATCACATTGCTTGAAAATTGTGCCTTTAAGATGAGCAGTAATGTTGAGCATTGAGCTTTCTGAACCCTTTTTTGATTGTCTGCTGATCTGGCAACAATGGGAAACGATGATGTGTTGAGCTGGCAGAATGATAGAGGCATTGGTTGGTGGGAGTTCAGTGGAGTATCGAGCACATGGAACATGCTTAGTTCTTTCCAAAAAACATTTACAGAATCAGATGACTTCATTGTATCAATATATTGTGTTAAATGTTTATTGCATTTTTATATTTATTGTAGTTATCAATACATATATTGTGTAATATAAATAAATTTTAAATTAAAAGCATTTTCTAATTCTTTAGTTGGGAAAATTTACAACATTAAAAGCTGCAGTTATACTTGGAGGTGATAATATGGAAGATCAGTTTTTGGAAATTCATAAGAATCCAGATATTATAATAGCAACTCCTGGAAGATTGCTGCATGTAATTGTTGAAATGGATTTAAAACTTTCAAATATTGAATATCTTGTTTTTGATGAGGCAGATAGGTAAGTTAATTAGTATAATTAAATCAGATAGTTTGTTATTAATTATAATAATTTTTTTCAAATATACTGTATTTTTGTGGATTGTCTGACATGTCTGTCTAAGCAGGGAAGACCATGAAATCAGATATTTCAATATGGTAAAAACTGGCACGTCAGTTTATCTCTGGAAAATGTCGGCATGCTAGTTTAAGTGAGGTTACACATCCCTCACTAGATGGCTCAAGGGAAAAAATGAACAAGTTACATTATGTAAAATTGAATGAGTTTTTATTCTAAAACTGTCAGCATTACATCAAAAACTAGGATTATATGTTTAATTTCTGCATTTGTCTTTTTTTCTAATGTAAAATACTTGTGGAATGCTGAAAATGCTTCTTTAATGTTTGTTTTATTGTAATTTGATCCAAAAACACAAAAATAAACATATCAGATTTCAGAAACTGGCTGTAAATTATCTCAACTACACCAATTAACATGGGCTTTTTGTCAAATATGAGAGGAAAGTGTTATCTTTAAGGTCAGGTTAGATAGTGCAACCTACACTAACTACTACTACAACTAATGCCAATAAATTGCTGATTGTTTTATTGCCCTGTAAACAAAAACTTTTCCTGGTTGTAAGTCAGTCAAATTACAATGTTATTATTTTATTGTACTTGGAAAAATGTTTCATTTAGTTAACAACTAGTTTTGTTAGATCTTATTAATTTTCTTTTTTAGTCACAGTTTAACTGGCATGCTAGTCTCGCCCGGTTATATGTGATATGCCAGTCAATCCATGAAAATATAGTAGTAAAAATTTGCAATATATTTTATATTTTCAGATTGTTTGAATTGGGCTTTTTTGAACAGTTACAAGAAATAATAAATCGTTTACCAGAGCACAGGCAGACTTTATTATTTTCAGCAACTCTTCCTGCAATATTAGTTGATTTTGCAAAAGCTGGCTTAAGAGATCCAGTTCTTATTCGAATGGATGTGGAAAGTAAATTAAGTGAAAATTTAAAGGTATAATGAAAAGTTTTTTTTATTTTAAATAACTATATAATAAATGGCATTAATAATAATAGCTTTTAATCAAATATGCTGTAATTAGCATATTAATAAATAAATATCTAAATTAACTGATTATTAGTGATTAACATTACAGGGTGTACATACTGTATGTATGTCCACTGAACATGTAGTTGGTTGTGGGTTCACACCCTGCCAATGGGCTGGTTACTTGAAGTTTTCTGGGATTTTATGTTTGTAACACCTAAATAAGGCCAACTTCTCATAGAAAGTCTTTCTAGGAGACATCCTCCTCAGCAGATCACTTGCAAATCACATTGCCTTATATAAACAAACATGTGTAAGTCTTGGTGGAAAAATACTACAATTTTTTAATATTTTGTTAGAAACAAAATATTAAAAAATTGAGAGTTGTGTTTGGGAGTTTAATAGAGGGATAGTTAATACACTGTACACTAAGTAAAACAATAAGCTTTGTATTTGCTTCTTAATTAATATCTCAGGATGCATTGGAAAAGACTGGAGATAGTATCAAATGGTCCCCATATAGCTTAATTTAAACTCCTTAGACTTTGCAATATGGAAGGCAACTAAAGTTTGTGTCTTGAATGGAGAATCTGCAAATTCTTTAGGAGCATATTAGAAATTCAATAAAAGAAATTTTGGCAGTGGTCAAATAAATACCTTATTATTGATCAGTTTTATGAATACCTATGGAATTTGATTGTATCTATAGGCAAATATTTTGAAAATTATATTTCTTAGTCCATTTACTACTTAATTGTATTTCACTTGAATTGAATTGCATTTGTACTTTTCAAATAATTTAATTTTTTGCTGTGACATACATATGCAGCTCCCTGTATTTATCCATCTTCTAGTCATTAAGTTTTTTTATTTTTTTATTTTGTTTTTGTTAACATTTAATATTAGTTCATCTTTTTTAGTTTTCTGCTAGTTATAGCAGGTCTGGTGAGCACCACCTNAAGCTATGGACTTATAAGGACATCTCGTACACTGTTTGGGTTTTGTGTGTTTGGATGAGCTTTAGTTAACTGCTATAGCAGGTCTGGTGAGCACCACCTTTTTTTTTTTTTTTTTTTTCATGCTACTCTATCCTGCACTCTTATCTTTAGCTTATAACTACCCTCTTTTAACCTATTCCCTGGTATTCCTGACATCTCGGGTTGTGACCTCGTGACCTCATGACCTTGACCTGTGGACCTGAGATATTGCAGTATCGGAACATTTTTGAAATTAGATGTTGCTAGTTATTATAATTTTTATATTAAAACTAACTTCCAAAATATAATTTTTTTTGTTTTTACATTTATTAATACATCTAGTTTAGTTTAGTTTAGTTTATTGAACATAATAGGCAGTCGCCTATTACAAGGGGGTACATGACAATGAAGAAAGATGGAAAATAAACATTCAATAACAAAAATTAAACATATCTCCGCTTTAGAATAACATGTAGTATTTAAGATTTTACATTTAGGAGTCTTCTTACACCATTATAGCAATTGTAAATTTCATTAGTGGTAGCTAGATTGAATTTAATACATCTATTTTGTTTGTGCAAAATAATAAAATTATTTCGGACAATACAATAGCCATGATTATTTTGTTCAAAAACATGTAATTTTTGTTCCACAAATTTCAACATGGCACGACACACAAAGGAAAAATTTCAACATGGGATAGGTTAAGTCATCCACCATTTTAATTCTCCTTCTTCCTCATTTCTGCCTGGAACCATTCCTTCCATAATGTCATTTCATAAGCAACATTAGTTAGTTGTCTCTAATTAATTATATTTTACTTTTAATTTCTTAATTATGCTGATATTTATGACAAATTCAAACTAAACTCAATCAGTGAAAAGATGAAATTACTAGTTTTATATTACTAGTTTGTATATATTATTTTACTACTTAGTGTACTGATAGTTCTGTGTACATTGATACTCAACAGGCTTAAAGTCTACAACTCCATAAGAAAATTGCATGTGGCTCACCAGAAGCCTGTGAAGTTTACTTTCACTCCAAATTCAGAAAAGGTTGCTCATCACTGACCTATATTTGCTAAAACAATATTATGTTAACATAATATAAAGAAAATTTCACATGTTTTGTTACATGATTGAATAAAATATAGTCAATGAATTGTTAATATATAATTGTAATATTTTTTTATAGACTTCATATATTTTTTCTCGGACAGAAGATAAATTGGCCATTCTTCTCTATCTGTTAAAATTTGTTGTTCAGGAAGGACAGTTGACTGTTATATTTGTAGCTACTAGACATCATGCTGAATATATCAAAATAGTAAGAATAATTGATGTAAAATAAATGAAAATTTATAAACTTGTAATGTTTTTATTTATCATAATTTGAAAAATGTATTGCATTTCAGATTTTGGAAAAAGCCAATATTTTATGTACCTATGTTTACAGCAGTTTAGATCAAACTGCTCGTAAAATAAATATAGCACAATTTCGATCACGCAAAATAGGTATACTTATTGTAACAGATATTGCAGCAAGAGGTATTGATATTCCACATCTGGATAATGTAATCAATTACAATTTCCCAGCTAAACCGAAGTTATTTGTACACAGAGTAGGTAAGTCAAAATCTGATATTTTAGAATAAAATTCCTTTATTTATAGTTTTAAAAATCTATGTGTAAATTTACACACTAAATTTATGTATTTAGAATATTAAAATAAAAACAAGTAAAATAAAATTTGTTTAAAATGGAACATGTCAAAACAGAAAAAAATTTTGTACCGTACAATTCTAATTTATACAGGTTTTACTATAATTTTGATAATAATAATATACAGTGGGTGATCGGTTAACGAACATAATCCGTTCCAAGACTTTGTTCGCTATCCGAATTGTTCGTTAACCGATTATGAATTTACCATAGGTTTGTATGGGAATTTGATTAATTCGTTCTGGAGACATCCCAAAATAAAAAAATGTATACTTTCTTACTACGTTTGTTTATATGTATACACAGATGTGCATTTTTATTAGTTATGTTTTTTCTGTTTGTGGGGGTTAAAGAATCTATCCAATGTCGATTGCTTTTCTCTCTTCTTCAGAATTTTCAGAAGTAATTAATAGCATTGTAATTGTAGAAATCCCCAATCCTATTAACCTCAACCTGGTTTGTATGCCATTCTAAGATCGTTGTTCTGACATCCTCCCACTTCTTCAAATCTTTAATTAATAGCAGATATCGGCATTAATCCTCTTTTTCAGAATAAAACATATCTTGCCGAGTTTCTTGGTGTTCTCTATTCAAGAGTTCTTGACGTTCTTCTGTTGTCAGATCTGTTTCATGTTCCATTATGAGCTCTTTATTGTTCTTTATTTCTCAGATGTGATTTTTGTTACTCCTTTAGCTGCTTGAGTCTTCTTGATAATACAGTATCTTTCTTAGATAAGATTGAACTGCGGCCTACTGTAGACCTGTTCAAGCCATACTGCCCAGCAACAACAGACATCAGACATCTGCCCACCTTTGCTATTATACTCTCACCTTTCGAAAATAAAAACCGACACAAAACTTAATGAGTACCCGCCCGACACTGTGTTATTATTACATATGAATAAACATAGTAAGAAAATATATATTTTTTATTTTTTGGGGTCTCCAGAACAAATTAATCAAATTCCCATAAAAACCTATGATAAATCGATAATCAGTTACCAAATAATTTGAATAGCAAACAAAGTCTTGGAACGGATTATGTTCGTTAACCAATCACCCACTGTATATTATTAGATAATAATTCATTTACAAATTGGTTTGTTTATATAGTTTATTAAAGATAAAATTGGATAATTTTATATAAAAACAGACAATGTATTGTAATAGTATAATTAACTAATGCATTGAATACTAAGTTTGTATAGAATTAATTACACTTTTTTTTATTGAACATTATATTTAAGCACTATGATTTACACAGTATTTTATAAGTAGTATTTGATTGTTAAATAAAATGTTTTTAATACTCCATTCTCTATCATTCATTTTTGACAGGTCGTGTTGCTCGTGCTGGTCGAAGTGGTTCTGCATATTCACTAATAGCACCTGATGAAGCAGCTTATTTATTAGATCTCTATTTGTTTTTAAATAGACCATTACATTTTTCAGAAAATACCTCAGACGAAAGTAGGTTTTCACTATTTAAGTAATACAATATTCAATTTTAAAATTGGTGTTATTTTATTTTGTCATATTTATATAAGAAATTATGAGAAAAATAGACTAGGCCAGGGGTCGGCAACCTGCGGCTCTTTGGATGTGAAGCTGCAGCTCTTTAGTTCCATACGCAAATATTATTTATTTTATCAAAAAAAAAACATTTAAAAAACGTTCTGAATCGATTAACGAGGATTCGACACCGATCCTATCTCTTAGCCACTTGTACTCGCTTTTCATCGCA
Source organism: Centruroides sculpturatus (assembly GCF_000671375.1). Classification (NCBI taxonomy): domain Eukaryota; kingdom Metazoa; phylum Arthropoda; class Arachnida; order Scorpiones; family Buthidae; genus Centruroides; species Centruroides sculpturatus. The sequence continues at coordinate 150,152 of NW_019385132.1, read as the reverse complement.
CCCCTTCTCCGTGACACGTGTCGTCACTGTCGTCAGTCCGTCGGAAGCTCTCGAATGACGCCGTCGTCGGATGTTTCTATGAGGTTTAATTCGCTTTCGACGCAAGACAATTCTGAATAAATAGATTAGTTTTTTTATCAGAAAACTTTATTTATGCGAGTACTATTTATTGTTGGCAAGAAAAAAATTTTGCGGCTCTTTAAAAACTTTGAAATTTTGTAAATTGTAATTTTTGGCTCTTCCGACTCAAAAGGTTGCCGACCCATGGACTAGGCTATCAGTAATCAAAAATTTCAATATATCCTGATATATATAGTGCATCAGAAGTAGTAGAATGATGCAATAAAACTAACACTTTTAATATTGTGGTAAATATTAAAAAGTGTTAGTTTTATTAAATATTATTAAAAGTGTTAATTAAAAGTGTTAGTAATATTAAAAGTGTTAGTTTTATTGCAAAACAAGGATTTGTTTAAATTAATTATACATCAACTAATCAGTCAGATTTTCCATCTTGTGGTCAATCACTCACCACTGATTATTGATTACAACATCAGTGGAAAGTACTCTACACATTGTCCTATTACTTTTAACATATCCTGTATAAGTTATGTATAATAATAAATATGTATTTTATAGCAAATGATTTATGTGGTTCTGCACCTCAAAGTATAATTGATGAAGAAGCTGATCTGATATTAGAATGGCATCAATCGTGTATTGATTTAGTAAGTATAATGTTATATTAATGTATTATGTTAAAAGTCTGAAATTAATTTGTTTTAAAATTTTAGAGGAATTTAAAGAAAGTTTGTGAAAATGCTTACAAACAATACATTAAGTCTCGTCCAGCTCCTTCTTCAGAATCTGTTAGAAGAGCGAAAGTTATTTTTAAAACACCTCCAAAATTACATTTGTTATTTACAGGTATTTTCTCATATTTTTAAAATTATAAGACCTTTGTCTGTTTTTCTATGTATTAGAATTTAATCAACCAGTTATTGATTGTATTAATTTTACAATTGTGAATGTTTTTATAATTATTATAAAACTCTGAATGATCAAAAATACTTTACATGGGCCACATTTTAAAATCCAAAGCATTATTGAGTGTAAATCCAATGTAAATAACTTAGTAATGACCTAGACTGGCAACATTGAATGATTAAAATGACATGAATGTCAGATAGTTGTGATGTAACATTTTTACTGTATTAACTAACATAACAACAAAGGTTAGAGAAGTAGTCTCATGATGAAGTTCAAGCAATTACTTGTTTTTGTGAGATGAAAAGGTTTCACTTGCCAAAATCCATTGTCAGCTCATCAATGTGTGTAGGGACAATGTCATGCCCTGTTAATGTTCACAAAATTGCATTGGAGATTTGCAAGTGGATGAGAAAATATGATTGATAAAGTTCTCTAGCAATAGGCATGTCACTTAGTGGCAAATTGTCTTTCAACTTAGCTTGGCATATAGAGCCATATTGCACATTGTTCACAATAATTTGATACCATAAGGTTTGTGAATAATGATTGATAGAAAGTTTATTATCATCCCCATGCAGCCCAGATCTGGCACTATCTGACTTTTACATTTTCTCACACTTGAAGGAATATATACATGGTTGCCATTTTGCTACTGATGAAGAAATGAAAGCTCTCATTGCTGAGTGACTTTGGCAGCAGAAATGAAACTTTTGAAGACAGGATGACCTCATTAAACATTATGATAAATCTCCAAATGGGCTAAGTGATTTTAAAGAAATAGTATATTCCTTGCAGATAAATGCTGTATGTTTTCCTTTCAATAAAAAAGTATTTGTCTGTGTTAATGGCTTTGTAAAGTTATGTTTTGATCATCCCACATATTAATCTCAATAACTAAATTTTTCTTTATTTTTTCAAAAATATTTTAAATATCTAAAAAATTAATGTTTTTTTTTTTTCTTTTACATCAGATAAAGAAGAGACTNCGATCCTATCTCTTAGCCACTTGTACTCGCTTTTCATCGCACCCCTCCTCCGTGACACGCGTCGTCACTGTCGTCAGTCCGTCGGAAGCTCTCGAATGACGCCGTCGTCGGATGTTTCTATGAGGTTTAATTCGCTTTCGACGCAAGACAATTCTGAATAAATAGATTAGTTTTTTTATCAGAAAACTTTATTTATGCGAGTACTATTTATTGTTGGCAAGAAAAAAATTTTGCGGCTCTTTAAAAACTTTGAAATTTTGTAAATTGTAATTTTTGGCTCTTCCGACTCAAAAGGTTGCCGACCCATGGACTAGGCTATCAGTAATCAAAAATTTCAATATATCCTGATATATATAGTGCATCAGAAGTAGTAGAATGATGCAATAAAACTAACACTTTTAATATTGTGGTAAATATTAAAAAGTGTTAGTTTTATTAAATATTATTAAAAGTGTTAATTAAAAGTGTTAGTAATATTAAAAGTGTTAGTTTTATTGCAAAACAAGGATTTGTTTAAATTAATTATACATCAACTAATCAGTCAGATTTTCCATCTTGTGGTCAATCACTCACCACTGATTATTGATTACAACATCAGTGGAAAGTACTCTACACATTGTCCTATTACTTTTAACATATCCTGTATAAGTTATGTATAATAATAAATATGTATTTTATAGCAAATGATTTATGTGGTTCTGCACCTCAAAGTATAATTGATGAAGAAGCTGATCTGATATTAGAATGGCATCAATCGTGTATTGATTTAGTAAGTATAATGTTATATTAATGTATTATGTTAAAAGTCTGAAATTAATTTGTTTTAAAATTTTAGAGGAATTTAAAGAAAGTTTGTGAAAATGCTTACAAACAATACATTAAGTCTCGTCCAGCTCCTTCTTCAGAATCTGTTAGAAGAGCGAAAGTTATTTTTAAAACACCTCCAAAATTACATTTGTTATTTACAGGTATTTTCTCATATTTTTAAAATTATAAGACCTTTGTCTGTTTTTCTATGTATTAGAATTTAATCAACCAGTTATTGATTGTATTAATTTTACAATTGTGAATGTTTTTATAATTATTATAAAACTCTGAATGATCAAAAATACTTTACATGGGCCACATTTTAAAATCCAAAGCATTATTGAGTGTAAATCCAATGTAAATAACTTAGTAATGACCTAGACTGGCAACATTGAATGATTAAAATGACATGAATGTCAGATAGTTGTGATGTAACATTTTTACTGTATTAACTAACATAACAACAAAGGTTAGAGAAGTAGTCTCATGATGAAGTTCAAGCAATTACTTGTTTTTGTGAGATGAAAAGGTTTCACTTGCCAAAATCCATTGTCAGCTCATCAATGTGTGTAGGGACAATGTCATGCCCTGTTAATGTTCACAAAATTGCATTGGAGATTTGCAAGTGGATGAGAAAATATGATTGATAAAGTTCTCTAGCAATAGGCATGTCACTTAGTGGCAAATTGTCTTTCAACTTAGCTTGGTCATCATCAAACGTCTTTCCAGAGAGATGTTCCCTAAACTGAAATTAAACTAACACCTACATTCAATTACCAGCAAATAACTGTAAAGTTCTAATTTTTTCAGCCACTATTTAGATGGCCTCATCAGGAAATAAAAAAAGAAAAAACAGTTCTTTATTTGACAGAGAATACCATTATGTTTAAAACAACAATTCCAAATATTGAAAAAAGTGTACTTTATATGGAACAGTACAAAATATTCGAATATTTTGTACTGTTCTGTTTTTTACATGTGCTGTTGTTCCCTTAACTTTCAGAAACAAGTGATAGTCACTTGGTGTGAGATCTGGGCTGTGCAATGGATGTTCCAAAACTTTCAACTCAAATGCCTATAACATATATTCTATGATGTGAGCATTGTGTGGATGGGCATTATTGTGCAGTAAGCAGACTCCTTGCATTAGCATTCCTTGCCATTTGTTTTTTAATATTTGATGCAACTTTTTAGTCTCACAATAAGCAGTAGCATTTATAGTATCTCCTCAAGGCAGGAAGTTGATGAGAAGTGGAATTTTGGTGGCAGTTTATCCTTTCATGCAATGGAATTGAATCACTGAATGAACCTCCCATTTAGTGAGATTATAAATTGACAGCCATTTTAAACACTTACTGCAAGCATTGCAATTATGCAATTAAAAGTCAGATGACTTCTGTCACATGATGCAGACCCTAGCAGATGTGATAGTTTAGCCATTTGTGAAAAAATAATTTTTCTTGGATTTCTACTGACCTTGTATATCTATCCAAATATGCTTTGTATGTTGTTAAGATATTCAGTTTTCATTAGTTTCCTGGCTATTATAGAATATAACATAGGGAAAGTATGGTGATTGGTTAAGTTTTAATTTCCCCAGTTTTGCATTTCTTGATGTTTTTACACCTAAGGAGCCCAAAATGTTAACACAAGAAAAGAAAACCCTTACAAAATTCTCTGTGTGTGTCAGCATCTATTTTGCATTATTTCTTAGGACTGGATAGACCAAAAATTTTGAAACTTGGCAGGGTTATTTCTATATATGGGGCATTGATGTTAGTAAATTTTGGCAGTTGAAGATCTACAGGCTGTGGAAATAGAGTGGGAGTCTTAAGTCAAATCTTGAGTGGGGTCGGACTTAATGAAAATTTTAATTGTTGACATACATAGTTTTTTTAAAAACTCATCTCTACCCTCAAAATTAAGCTTTTTTTCCTTTTTATGATAAACAATAGAATAGAAATAATTATTTAATAAAATGTCATAACAGATAGTGCCAACACAATTTTAATAGTGTTGCAACGAATAGTATATTCGGCCTCAGGCCAAATACCGAATATTCAGCCAAACTATTCGGCTTGATTAATGCACGTACAAAAATTGACACACAAACCTAATTATGGCAAGGACCCCGCTCTGTATTGGCCCGCTGTCACTATGCTTCGCCAATCGCGTTAATTCTTGACAGTTGTAGCGGACAAATAAGCGCACCATGGCAGTATGTGATAAATGATGATATCAAATGTGAATAACAATGAAATGACCTACACGTGTAAATAACGGAAAGGGAACAGAGAAAGATCACGAAGTGAAAATGTGAAAATAAATATGAAATTGAGTTGATAACATAATTGAGCAAGTCGAAGCAGCTTATTGGCGCGAAATTTGCGGCAACTGTCAATACCAAACAATTGTTGTCATAGACTTTGGAATGCTAAATGCTTGTAATGAAAGTCACTTAGCGTGCACAGGCGAAAGCCTGGGACCGTTCCGGTACCAAGCTGTCTCCAATCTGTGAAATCATAACTGGCATATACCGACGTCCTATCTATCTCTTTTCTCCATTATCACCAGGCTATGAGTCACGTAATTATAAAATGGAAAAACTACGACGGAAAATGACGAATCGAAAGTATCGTTAGGGCATATTATAATGTATGCATAGGCATACTTGGACTAGAGACATGGAGGAAAGAGAAAGGGAAGAGCAAAGACGAGCGCTTAAAAAGGATAGGCAGGGTCAGCCCCTCAGATGTGTGACGATTCTCGAACGAATAGGTGTGTACGTGTGCTGATAAATTGTGAATACATGTGACTAATATTATTATTATTTTTTATTTTGTGCATGTTATAAGTTATAAATAAATATAAATAAACAACACTAACCCGATAACATTAAATCTAAATACCAAAATGATTAATTTACTGAGTTTTTGTTATTTCTTACTTGTGTTTTTAGGTATTTGGTATTCGGCCGAATAGTGATTATATATTCAGTATTCGGCCGAATACCAAATAGTAACCGAATATTCATTACATCACTAAATTTTAACTTTGTACTAATGTATTTTAGTGTTTTTTAAATTTAAATATTGTCTTAAATAGAGAAATTTCTCATAATTCAATAAAATTACTCCTCTTAAGCTTTTGTTATTGCTTAAATTTTATATCCTAGTATAACTGAAAATTATCAAACTTCCTAATGGCCCAATTAACCTTCTGTTCAAGTGCCAGGAAAATCAAGCAAGAGCCCTTGCCAGCTTTTTTATTAAAGAATATTTATACATATTTTTGTAATAACTTTAAAAATAAATTTAGTGCACTTGTGATGCTATTCTTTGGAATATTTTAAATTTTACAATAAAATTTGAATGTAGTGTTTAAATTTTGTTGCTTAAGCCAGTTTCAACTGTTAATAATGTAGCTAAATATTTCAAATTATTCTAAACTTTAAAGTTTTAAGAGAATTGATGGCACAATACAATATTTATTAGTTATTTTGAGATTTTTTTTTTGTATTTATTTTATGATAGATTATATTTAGATAATATTTTATAGGTTTAAAAACTTTTACTATATTAAACTTCAATTTGGTTAAAACATTTTATTTAATGGTACATATTCTGTGAGTATATATTTATGTACTCACAGAAAACCGTGACATGTATTTTACATAACTGTCGAAGACATAAATACATGTCGAACAATCTATAATCTATACTAATATTATAAAGAGGTAATGTTTGTAAATATGTAAGTTTGTATGCAGCAGGTAATCTTCGAAACTACTCATCCGATTTCAAAAATTCTTTCATCGATATTTAGAATGGAACTTCAAGGTGGACATAGGCTGTATATTATTCCGTTAAACATTCATATAAATTAAAAGATGTAATCTAGGTTAAGGATTTTATGTCCAACAGATGGCGCTACGAGTACGACACCCTAAGTTTGCTTTTCTGTGAGGCATTATGCTTTTCTGTGAAAATGAACTAAAGCAGATCATCTTCTATCTATCTATATAAATAAAAATGTAATGTTCGTTTGTTCCTACCGATTCCTTTGAAATTTTGACACAACGCTGCATTCGAATACGCACATGTTTTTATATAATATACATGTCAAAATTCAACCCCACTGAAGGGAGATGGTTAGGATTAAGGCTTATGGTAAAGAACTCTGCTTCTATTTATACTATTTTAGATGCGGGTTTTTGCATTTTTGATTGCGTTTTAATAGGGTATGTCAACAGAATGTACACTAACAACAAATTTTTCAATATCCCCCCGGGGGAGAGAGACAGGATTAAGGCTTACCGTGAAGAACTTGGCTTCTATGATACTATTTTAGATGCGGGTTTTTGCGTTTTTGATTGCGTTTTAATAGGGTACGTCAAGAGAATGTACACTAAGAAAAAAATTTTTCGCAAAAGTTCTCCCCCCACTGGGGAAGTGTTATAAATTTATAATAGATACATTTTGAGCCACAACAACGTGTGGTGGGGTCTGTTAGTATTAGATATAATTGATCTGTAGCTTCTTCAAATTCATTTTGAAAGAGTTATTTAAAAAGTAAATTAAATTTTAATTCACAGTTTTTACAGAAATATGTCAAAATGATATACTAAAGTATTTTGAACATATTCTCTTCTAGAAATTCTAACAATCAAATAAGATATTTATAGTATACAAAATTATTTGAAGTTTTATTCTGTAAGATTTTTCCCCTTCTATTTGGTAAAAAAGTTCAGATACTTTGAGGTATTTTTGTAATTTAATTAGTAAAACATTATAAAAATTGATTTGTAATATGTTTTAGAGTAGATTATCAGGAAGAATTTTAAAGTTTCATATAATAATATAAAATTATCTGTAGTCTAAAATTACTAAAGCTGGGTATTCAAATCAGCAATTTTGGCATGTGATTTGAGCTCTTTCAACACTCTGCATGCTCAACTTAGAAAAAATGATAAAAATCATGTACTTAGGTGCAAATTAGACAAAGCCAATCAGCAACAAGTAAACATCATCAGATGATTCAGTGTCATTTTCTACAACATAGCTAGATGGATGAATATAGCAATTTTGAAATTAATAGAAATTTGCTATTTTCCTAACATTTTTGATAAAAGCAATGGAAAGTTTAAAGATGAAAAATGATTAAACATTGATTTATTATTATTATTTTTTTATTTCACAAAAAACAGGCATGTTACTAAGATGATTGCATCTTTATCATCTATCTTGATTTTATCATCTATCTTTGATTTACTCTTCTTTTTTCAGTAGATAGTGAGCAAATGAAGCTTAGGTGATACCAGCAGTGTGATTTGTGCATAATTCATGTAATTATATTCTGGCTTGGAACAATGAAATCACTCATGGATACCCAGCTTTACAATTAAGCCAAATGTCCAATAGTTCTTAATTTGATATTAATAAAGTATTTAAATATAATTTTAAAATTAAAGGAAAAACTAGTTAATTATTTAAATTTTAATTTGCAAAATATATTTTGCCTACTAAAAAATAATTTTAGATTAACATTTTATAATATAATTTGATGTGATTTTTCAGAGGAAAAGACATTAACTTATTTTGCTTAAGTAGAATCCTATAATATGTTGTTTAATAAATTTTTTCAGACAATATTTGAAGTTGGATCTACTGCAAAAAGTCAAGCTGGTGAAATCATGAGATCTAAAAGAAAATATCATAACAAAATAATAAATAAAACAAGAAATTTTCCTTCAGTTGACAGCTGTTCAAAAGAGTTTGATGAAAATATTTCAGATCTGCATGAAGCTGAAACCAAGGTAGGGTAAGATGATTTTACAGTAAGTGTATAAATTATCAAAAAATTTGAATTTCTTGAGATGAAAAGCAAAATTAATATGCAATATACATTGACAAGAAATAAAAATATATATTTATAGAAATCAAACCACCTTGTTACTGGATTAGATGTCTTTTGGAGTTGGTGTACTCCATCCTCAGATTCATTATGATTTGATTTCTATAAAATATAAAAAAATATTTTGTATATTTTCAATTTATTCATGATGGAGTCAAACATTTGTAAACTAACACACAATCAGGCCTTGGAGTCACTCACTTTCCTCACTTTTTAACTTTAAGCAAAAATCTTTTCTTTTGCCATTTGGCTGTTATACCCAGTTTATTCGCATATTGGGCTAGAGTGGTATTAAACTTATTATTATAAGTATTGTACTTATGCTCCAATATCCTTTTTGTTAGTGATCTATTTGTTGAGCTCATGGATAACCCCTTAAAAGAATAAAGTTAAGTTATCCATCCTTACATTCTTATGTCATGTGACTTTACCATTTTATCACTGCATTCTTTTATAAATATTTCTTAATATGTTTAATATGTCATTTAGTTATTATTTCTGCTTAATTCTTCATATATAAGTTTATATATCTGCATGAATGTTTTCACTATGTTTAAACTTAACTTATAATTCTAATATTTATTTCTACATTTATTTTATTTAAATTGTATAATTTTAAAAATCCCAATTTTTGTAATACTGTGACGTCATAAGAATACAAGCAAAGTTTGAAATTTTAAATATTTTGTTCTGATTGACACTCGAAATTATGTTAAACCTGAGGAAGGCTATTTAAAATAGCTAAAAATGTTAGTTCATTTTATTAAAACATGCTAGAAAAAGTGAGTTGTTTTTATTTGGAAGTTCTAACTTACAGCACATAGAATTGTATTTGAAACATTATTACTATTTATTTTTTGATGTATATTTCTTAATATGGGTAAATTTATGTTAACGTATTTCATAGGAAATGGTTATGGATCATAATGGAAGATCACAAACTTTAGAAATTACTTTTACTGAAAGTAATAAAGTGAATACAAAAAGAAAGAAAAGTTATAAGAATGGTGATTTTTATATTTCGTACAGACCAGAATATCATCATTCAGAGAAAGGGTAAGATTGATGACAATTTAAAATTAATTTATTATTATTATATTGTCAACATGAATAAAATTACTTACTTAACAGTTATTACAGATAAAACTGCTAACGTGTTTTATCATTTGAATTGTTTTAGGTATTAGACAAATTTCAAGTATTAAATTTATTTATATATTAGTGTGAATATGAATAAAACAAAGTTTAGATAAATCTTTTATCAACTAATTTTTGTAAGTTTTTCATTACAAATTTTTACATTTTTGTATGAAAATTTCTTGTTTACATTTTTTTTTTTTTTTGTTTGTTTTTAATATTCATGGAACAAATTAATTAAAATTACCACTTTTACACAGTTTAAGTAGATTGATCCTGGATTTTTATTTTTAATCCTCAAAAATAGATTAAAATTTTAAATAGAACCATTTTGTAGGTCAATATATAAATAATTAAAAATAATAATTTAAGTTTAGCCATTTTTAGGCCCATTTTTCACTTAATCTTGGGTACATTTGTAAAGTGGAATGAGTTAAAAGAGAATGACATCATTATTATTCTTGCTTTTGTTGGACATTTTGACCAATTCATTTGTAGGTATCCCTTGCTTAATGCAGTTTTGAGTAATGTGTGAAATTAATTGCAGCAACCCTCTTTTATATGCAGCAAAAGTTTAAATTAGTGCAGCTTTAACATCTATCTTAACATAGATATGTTTTTCTCAGCAAATAAGGTGTTAGTGAATTTGCTATTTTTGTTTATTAAAATAAAAATATTTGTTGTTAACCAAAAATTTGTTCTAGCATGTGGTGATTGTTTGGTTGAGTACTGAGGTACCACTGTATTTGATTAATGCAATTTTGATATATGCAGTAGTATCAAGGGATTAATTAACCTTGTTAATCAAGGGATACCTGTACAACAAAATGGCTGTTTATAAAATCAAAATTATGAATGTTGCTAATGTAGTCTTATCTGAAATATTTTTTTCAGATTGCTTCATGTGGGTGCTTATTTGTGTCATTTCATTTCTTAATCCATAATTTTATATTTGAGCAAATTTAGAAACATTGGATGCTGTTTTCTTCACAATGTAAACTAACTCTTTCTGTCATGAATTTCATTAGAGTTTCGTTTGAAATTTCATCAACATTGAGCATGCACACTGAGTGGAATTTATATTTTATGACTGACTTATTAGTAATTCATTTAAGTTGTTTGACTTTATGAATGTACCCCTTAAAAACTGACCTAGTTTGGGTTATAAACAATGTAGTCATTCTATTTAAGCCAATGCCACTTTTAGGAATATGATTATTTTCATCATTATTGCAAAGAATATTTATTATATCAAACAAATATATGTTAGAAAATTTTAATAATATATGATTAATTTATTTGAGATTACAGTAGAACATCGTTTATCCGAAAGAATTCCAGTCAGCAAATTTAAATTTTCGCTAGTGCTGTGGCGCTGCAATCTTTGGCTATATCTTGGGATACTCCAATATTTTTTTGTTGATGTATGTGTTTTAGCTGGCAGCACTGGCACTTTTGTATGGTGTTTTTCTGAGGACTGTGTCATGCTGAATCAAACGTTTTTGATACTAGATTAACTTCTAAAGTATAATTTTTTTTTGTTTTTATATTTTTCAATATATTTATTTTGTTTGTAAAAAATAAAGAAATAATTTTTAATGATACAATAGTCACGATTATTATTTTAAAAAGTTTACGTTATGTTTAACATTGACAAAAATTCAACGCAAAGCGACTTGCAATGGAGAAAAATTTCAACACGGGATAGGTTAATATTTTTTTTCGTACATAATCGGTTATCTGAAAAATAAGTTATCCGAACAACCCAGTCCCCAATTGATTTGGATAAATGATGCTCTACTGTCTTTTAATATAACTGGGCTTTTTATAATGAAAATATAAATTTTGTTTAGTATTTATGATATTACAACAGGTGATATATTGAATTCTTAAGTCATTTTCCAGCTTAAATATTAGAAAATAATCTATTTTTAAAAACTTAGATGTGTATAAGTGCAAAAAATGCAGTTTATAAAGTTTAACATAATTTGTTTTTAAGTTACTTTAATTTTTGTTTAAAAGAATGCTGATTTTATATTCATTTTTAGATTGGAAGTTGAGAAAAATTTTGATCAACAAATTAACAATGCTATCTTAGATTTATCCACTGATGATGTTACAGAAATAAATAAACAGAAGAGTAAACTAAAATGGTAATTTTTAAGAAGTATTTTGATACATTTAGTATTGTAAATTAAAGCAGAGAAATTCTATTATTGTATTTCTAGTATATGCATATGTCTAGTTATGACTTTTAACATGTCACTTTTGAAAAATAGAAACACATTGTTAATGCTAGAGACATAAATATTTATAGATAAAACAATGTAAATGTCATTTGCTTCTTTGGAATTACCAGTATTACTGTTTAGATGTTTGCATTGATGTAACTCAATGAATTGTATGAAATATATTCAATAAAGGTTGAGTTGAAAGTTTAGGAGTCTTGAAAAACTGGTTAAATTGCAAAATCAGTTTACTAAATTACATTGATGCAAATTTCAACCTAGCAGTTATTATATACTGACAAAGAGCTTTTATGTTGATCCCAATAGTTGCATCTGCAGGAACCAAAAGAAAATGTTAAAACAGTTATTTTTAAAATTCTGATAGATAGAGTAAAAATGCAAATTAACAAAGTTGTTCCTCATCCTACAAAAAAGAACCATTACCTTTATTTTAATTGGTTTTCCTTACAGAGAAAAAAAAAGATGCGAAAAGTACAGCTTCTTGACAGTGTTGCCAATGCATTAAAACATTGAGTTTTAGTTCCTTGGAATGAAGCATGAAAAATAAACTTAACTTTTATTAAAATGCAATTTAAATTTCTTTAAGTTTTTGTTAAAACATTTACAGATGATTTTAAAATAGTTCAAAACAAGCCATTTTAAAGTTATTTAATATTGTACAGTATCAAAATTTTTCTGTCTTAATACTATTATTATGACTAAAGATGTACTACATTATTTGAAATAGGGATCGCAAGAAGAAAAAATTTATTAGAGGAGATAACAATGATCCAAAAAATAAGAAAATTAAAACAGAAAGTGGTGTATGGATCCCCGCCTCTTATAAATCTGATAGGTAATATTATGATTTATTTATGCATTGATAATTATTTATTACATTACCCTAAGCAAAACTGTTTAAAATATCTTATCAGATATAAACAGTGGAAGGATAAATTTAAAATAACTCAACCTTTGAAATCAACTGAAGAGGAAGTAGAAGAAAGTGAATTTGGTAAAGAAAGACCAGGAATGAAAGGTAAATATTTAGTATTATCTGAAGTAAAAATAAATTTACTCTATTTGGTTTAAAAATTTTTCTCAATATTGATGATTATTTTGGTTGTAAGTTACAAAGAACAGAAATTCTTTGTAACTGTTTTCTCTATTAGTTGGTTTCAGAAAAACTATTTATTAAACTTTCCCAAACAAAAATACAGGGTCTTCCAAAAATAATGCTACCATTTTAAATTACTGTAATTATCTTCATGTCTTATAAAAAGTTTCTTGTATATTTAAAAAATTTTATTATAATAAATTAATTTTTTCAAAAATTGGAAAAGTATTTACTGATTTTGATACAGTTAGTTCCTGTAATTATGTTAATAAACAGAAGTTATGAAAAATAAAATTATCAAAAATGATATTTTAAAAGATTTATAACAATACAGTAAAAAATAAATTTAAAAAGGAAGTAAAATCTTCTCACTTGAATACTGGAACCATAAAATTAAAACTCCAAAACCTTTAAACATCCAGTAGTAATCAATTTACTAATAAACAAACGTTTTCAACCATACCCTCGGTCTTCATCAGGTTTAAAATCAGTTAGATTCAAACCTGTGCAAGCATAGGCCAAACTGATCAAAGTTTCTCACCGGGTGGAACACTTACAAAATCTGGAGGCACTTGAAATTTACAAAGCCGGGTTACGCACCAATTGCATTAATGCTAATGATGCGGTCAATGTGTCCCATGCTTGGAAATACTGCTATGAGGTAACGGGCGACGCCCACTCCAGCAATTAAAGACCACATCCCCGTTTGGTGTATTTATTTATATATATTTATATAATTGTATGTATTACATATGCAATTCCGTCGCCATGGCAATGCACATGCATAACTGTATTTTGTTAAAATCTGTTTGTGCTGTTCTATTTTTCAAATTTAATTTCATAATCATTGTTCTACGCTTGCACAGGTTCGAATCTAACTGATTTTAAACCTGATGAAAATTATGTAATGGCAAAACATTGTAATTTAGTAGGTTGCAAAATAAATTTCGATAAAATTAAAATTTAAAAGAAATTTGAAGGAACATTTAGAAAAAAAATAAAACGACTAATAATTGTATTAGCAATATGAAGGAATAAAAATAGATAATAATAATATATGGTTACCATCATTGTTGTTAGGAGACATTAAGGTTGAATTATATTATTCATAGTTTTACAAATATATATAATAATGTAGTTTATTTAAATTTTAGAAAATTTGTACAGAATACCCCAAACTTACCCAATAGGTGGGACCAAGCAATAACCGCGTAAATCGGGGTATAATTTCGCAATTTTTGTAAAATCCAAGTCGGACATATGTAAGCTAATAAATGTTCTCGTTAATCTTATCTCGTCTTTTGATTCGTTCATGGTTACAAGAAATCACCACATAGAGTCTCTCAAGTCTCCATAGATATAACAAGCACAGAAATAAATAACACAAAATAAATTGTAGCTGTGTCGATTCTGTACGACACGTCTGAACATGTAAGCCGAACAATAGTGTGGGTGGGAGTGAGTAATCAAGAGTTGCGTGGTGCTCAAACAAAAGACAAATCGATGAGATTTGAAAATCGCGTAAGTCAGGGTAATACTGTATTGTATTTGAAAGAAAACTATTTACAGAAAAATTTTAAGTTAGTAATTGTAAGTAAAGATTGTGTATATCTTAGTTTATAAACATATGTAACATTGTGATTTTTGCTAGTTTATGAAAATGGTTTAGTTCATTTTTATATAATACCTGAAATGTACATTTTAGAGTTATTTAAAGAATAAAGAAGTTTTTTTTCTAATCTAATCATCTTAATTGTGGTATGACAAATTCTGATTAATAGCCAAGATTGGTAGCTATATTAGTGGAAGAAAAAATATTGTAATTATGTTATCACCTGAGAAGTATGTAATGTACAGCAACCAATAGAGCAACTGTGGGTACGTTCATAAAGTTGAACGAGTTAAATGCATTAGTAATAAATCGTTCTAAAAGTAGTAGTCTCGCTCAGTGTGCATGCTCTGTGGTTATGACATTTTGAACAAAACTCTATCAAGGAAAGTTCATCAAAGTTGAACAAAAGTTCATCAAGGAAAGAGTTAGTTGACTTTGTTAAGAAAATGGTGCCCGACGATATCGATGAATCTAAATCTATTCAAGTATTTAAACTGTGAATTAAAAGGTGAAATGATAGAAATAACTGCCCACCTGATGCAATCTAAGAAAAATATGTTGGATAAGGCTGCACTAGCAACATTCATATCTTCGATTTTAGAAACAGTCATTTAGTTATAAACGAATTGGTCAAAAAGTCTAACGAAATAAGAATAACAATGATGTAATTCTCGTTTAACTCATTCGACTTTACAAACATACCCTGTCTGAGTTTCATCTCTCATCTGCATTCAAACATTTTGTCATCTACCACCTGTAGAAAGCACTGTAAACAAAAATGTCAACTCTGCAACAGAGAAGGCATTTTGTGTTCTGCAGTTCACAAGGTCAGAATTAGTCATTTTGCAACATGAATAATCTGCAGGAGCTAAAAAATTGTGACTACTGTGGCAGTGACAATGAATATGCCATAGTGAGCATAGGAAGAATTTGAATATTGGTTGGGTGTGTGCCATGTGACATAAGATGCACATATTGAGAAATTGTAATGTGCAAATGTGAAACTTGGATGGTTTTTCAATGTTTTAATGTACATTAACAGTTCAGTGTTCAATTACAATGTACCATTCATTATTCTCAGATAATAATTAGCATTACAATAATTTAAATTACTGTCATTCTTCTTTTTGGAAGACACTATATATATGATACTACACTCATTGCCATAAAAATTTGCACACCAAAAAGGAGTTGCCAGAATCAAATGAAATTGTGCATGTGTAAGTATAACAGTGATATAAGTAAGTGATTAATTACAAAATGAAAACAAAAGGATTGTTTATTTCAAAAAAAACTACAAATGGAAGGGGTTCTAGTATCCTGTTGGGCCATCTCTAGCATGAATACATGATGTGATATAGACGGGCATGGAGGCATACAGGTGCCATATGGTGTCCTGCAGCATCTGCAGTTCACAGCTGCTGCAAGCAGTTCTCTAGTTCAGACAAACTCTTAGGCTGTCCAACTTGGTATCCCAGGTAATCCCAGATATGTTCAATCAATGACAAATTGGAATTGGGCAGGCCAGGTAAATGTAGCAATGTGGCAGAAGCAATCCTGTGACACCCTTGCTGTGACAGTATCAATTTGAATTTCCATATTTTAATAAAATTGTCATGTACAACCTATATGTGATATACAATCTTCTGCATATTTTGAAGCAACAATACATGAATTGATTAATCAAAATGAAAAAATTAATCCTAATTTATTATAAATGGCTTAATTTTTAATTCATTTATAATAAATTAATTAAAGTTAACAACCTGAGATACACTTATTATAGCATCCAATGAATCAGAACTTGAATATATTATGAATCGTCTTGAAACTGAGAGCAGGGAATAGGATTGCTGATTAATGGAAGTAAAACAAAAGTTATGATAAGTGATCGTTCTTTGACACAGAATGAAATTGCAGGCTATAAGGTGGTGAATGAATTTGTTTACACTTCTTACAAATAAAGGAGGATGCGATAATGAAATTAAATGCAGAATTTGCCTTGCTCACAATGCAACCTCTAAATTATGTAGATTTATTAATTAAGAGTTATTTTTATTATGTAGAATTTGGAAAGATTCTGCAATCACTATTTTTAATAAATTAAAGCTCATAAGAACACTTATTTTTCTGATTGCCACTTATGCTTCAGAAACCTGAACCATAAATGCCACTTCTTGGAAGAAACTCGATTCCTTTGAAATATGGACATATAGAAGAATAACAAGAATCTCTTGGACGGAGCACTGAACAGATTGCTCCATCCTAAATCAATTGAAAATCACAACATGCCTTACCACTAAAATATACCAATCCTACCTTCATTTCTTGGGACATATTTCCAGATCCAAAAATGGATTTGAGAAACAAATCCTAGAAGGGAAGATCAGTGGCAAACGCCCTAGAGGCAGATGTCAGATTAGGTGGGCAGACCAAGTAATGATGATTAAGGACATACAATGTATGAAGCCATCCACATGGCACAACACTGGAAGCAGTGGAAAGATACAATTAACGCCATCAATTCGTAATATCACCATGCTCTCTGAAGGGCATAGGACTGAGAAGAAGAATTATAAATGGAATTGAACAACCTTACAACTATGAGTTTCATTTGGTAACATCAAATAAACTGTGAACTATTTTGAATTTCTGCTGTGAGTTGTTTTCAGTTATTCAGGGAAAAATGTAGGTTTTCATTCTGGAAAACCTAGAAATCTCAGGGAAATTGGAAATTGTTGGACACTGTAATAGCTTAGGATGGGGTGAAGATTAAAAACCAAAATTTGGCATGGTACCTTGTATATTGGGCATTGATGCTAATAAATTTTGGTGTTGAAAGGTTCAGGGAGTGGGGAGATAGAAGGAGGTCATGTGTTATATCTTGAGAGGGGTTGAACTTAATGAAGATTTTGCTTGTTATTAGCATTTACAAATTTTTATAAATCCCACTCCTACCCTCAAAACTAAGCTTTTTATCATTTTATAATAATTAAAAATATGAAAATTTTTTATAACAAAATCTCAACAGATGGTGCCATACACAATTTCATTTATTTATTATGATTAATAGTATAAATGTTTTTCAAAATAAAATCTTATAATAGTGAAGAAAGTTACACAATCATTGCATGATTTTTTAAATATCTTTTAGTAGTTTTAACAATTTTTTTTTCTATCATCATCAACACCTAATTATTATTGATCTTTTAAAGAAAATGTAACAGCTACAGATTTTTTTTTCTATTTCTAAACAACTTCCAATGTATTAAATTTTTATATATATATATTATATAATTTTATAGCTGTTTTGAAGAAGAAGTATCAGAATAAAAAGAATTATCGTCCAGAACTGAAAACAAAAGAAGAGATTCTGAAAAACAGGAAAAGAAAAGCCAAACTTGTATTTCATCAAAAACATCGACGTAATGAAAAGTTGCGAAGAAAAGGTCTTAAAAAATAACTTTTATGTAAATAAAAGCTTTGATAAAAACTTGTTTATTAAATGCAATGTCTCTCTTAAGATAAATTATTTAATTAATACAGCTCTCCCTTGATAGTCTGATGTTTTTTAATCCGACATGCTCAGTAGTCTGACGTACTGCCCGTCAAGATACCCATCCCTGTTACGTGTCTGCTTGCACAGAAGCATGTTGCGATGTGAATCTCTCCATCCAATTCTTACACGATGACACACATTTTGTGTGTTTTCTGTGAGCAGTTTTGTTCGAGCAGTTGGAGTAGGGAATATTGTAAGCTACTGCTAGCAAAACAATGCAAAATATGTAATTATTTTCGGTAATCTGGACAATTTTGGTAATCCAATACCCCTTTGGTCCCATACCTGTTGGACTATTAAGAGAGAGCTGTATAAGCAATATTGTAAGACTTTATTGGTTAATAAGACATTTTTTTTTTAACACTTCACTCAATTGTATTCTTACTATTGGAAAATGAATTAATGCATATTTTTTTAAAACATTTTATGAATATTTTATTCGATATGTCTCTTGAAAGCTGATAAAATTCAAATCATGGTGATGCTGCAATAGTTGTGCTGCTCATACACACTCTGGACAAAAGTATAGGACTAGAACAAACCTCTATTTTGTAGGGTAACAAAAATTTTTTATGACTGCTTTGCATCTTCTTGACATAGAATGAACTAAATGTTTACAAAGTTATTTGGAATGGAGGATCAAGCTTTTAGGACAGCCTCAAACAATTCATTTTTAATTTTTGTTTGTGAATTAACTTTCACAACACCCTGTAACATTTCAATGGGATTTAAGTCTAGTGATTGTGTAGCCATTCAAGTAATTTAATATAATTATTTTGAAACCATTTTTTAACAATTTACTAGTATGTTTAGGATCATTATCATGTTAGAATTTCCATGTTAAAAGTAAATTATTGTCAGGATAGAGAAGCATCGCTTTCTAGTATGGATCTGTACTAATGTTGTTCCATATTATTTGATGGATATGATCAATTTCATGTCATGAGAAGCATCCCATGCTGCCATCTCCAAACTTCACTGTAGGCTGCAGGCAAGCAGGACTATATTCTTCTCCTTTACTACATTGAATATACTGTACTTTCTCCTATCACTACCAAATAGATTTATTTTCTTTTTGTCCAATCACAAAATGTTTTGCCGCTGATCAACACTCCAGTTTACATGAGCTTTTGCAAATGCTAACCTGGCTTTTCCATTTTTTTTACAGATAAGTGGCTTCTTCCTGGAAATTTTTCCAAATAATTAGAATTCATTTAATCTGTCTAATAGTGCATCAACTAATAATGGGCACATCATATTCAGACAATTTTAATTGTAGTTCTCTCAAAGTGAAATTTGGATTTATTTTTGATTTGACATTCAATGCAGACAGCAGTCAGTATGCTTGTCACTTTTTCCAGGCCATCCAGACTTTGGATGACTCGTAAACTCACCAGTTTCATTAAATAGTTGCGCTGCTTGTACACATGAACTGTTGCTGCAATTCACTATTTTCACAATTTTTTGATAACTCAATCCATCAACTTTAAGCATCTTTATTTGCTGAACTCAAATTCTATTTTTTCCATATTTTCTAAAAATTAAAATCATTTTTAGACTGTTGTGTTCATGTTAATGTATATTTATTATTCATACTTACATAAAAGCACTTAATACCTATATTTCTTGTTTGGTCCTAAACTTTTGACCAGCACTCCAGAAAATTATTGACAAATTAAGTTAATGACAATGACAAATTATATTACAAATTAAAATTAATGATGCACTGAATTTACTGCACAAAAATACATAATTTGTATAAGCAGATGTAATGAAATAATGTAATTATTTTCACTTGTTATATTTTATTTAGCAGATTTAATTTTTACTTACAGATAAATTATTTAAAATTTCATTGTTGGTCCTAAACTTTGGCTACCACTGTACAAGTACGGTACTTGTATTTGATTTATTTATTTTATGTAAATTTTTAGCAATCCATGGTATACTTTAGACACATGGGAGATGTATAATTAGTGGCTTAGGTGTGTTGATGAATTATTATTATATGTGACCATGGTTGATTTGACAAAATAGTTAATCCAGCAAGGCTTTCGAACCAAGAGTGCCAGAAATTCGGTGGTGTACTTGTATTAAATCACCAATTTATGATGGAGAGAGAATTCGTTTGTTTCTGGCGATTGCCGATGAGAAGTTTAGTCTTTGATGACTTAAGATTGTACCAGTCTTTTTTCTTCCCAGTCATTGTAAAATTGTCTGACTAGTGAAAATAACTCTTGTGTATTTGCAAATGATTTAAACTTTCAATCTGATAACGTAATTAGGGGTACTTTGCTTTCTGCTGACCATACGATGGGGATGGAGATAAAAAGGGGCAAACTTTTGTCATTTGTCCTCTCCTGTCTTTGCCTTGACCATGTAACGTTATGTTTTGTTTGCACATGCAGTATTACTTTCAGACGTTTTGTTAACAAAATCGAAAATAATGATGACATTACTACTTTGCTTGATTTACATCAGTTTCTAAAAGTGCATTTTTTCCAAGCCGATTGTAGGTTCATCCATTCCCAGTGGGCACGCGAGTGATGATTAGGTCAAATATATCCGGGCCAGACACCCACGAAATAATTGGTGCCAACTTTTTAGTAACTGTAAATATATTAGATGGACTCAAAATGAGACTATACTGGTTGTAAAATTTTGGAATAATAATAAACACAAATCGTTCTAAATTACGAAGAAATAAATCGTGCCCAAATTATTGGTGAATCCATATAAGTTGGTGCTACTGCACGAAATATTCTGGAGCTTCGCCCGGATTCGATCCAGAATTTTCCAAAGAGGTATGCAACAGCAATATAAAAGCAATGGAATAAAAGATATAACTCAAGGGATGAATTCCTCTAATGGCACCTTTCCTGTAAATATGTATAACTGAATGTGATAATCGCATGGTACGATAAATAGAAAAACAATAATTAAACCACTGAATTACTTTAATCTGAAAGCTTTTGCACAAGATCTTGCTTGCCTGCTTGCTACTTTGAATACTTTAAAATCGGAAAATTACGAACAACCTTAAATATTAAAAATAATAAATTGAAGAACTTGATTGTATCTAAGTACACTCAAATTGAACAACGGCCACTGACTTAAAACCATTTAAAGAGACTGCCGAGCGGTTAGAATGGCAGCCTTACGCTATGGAGACCCCGAATCTAGACTGATCGAAAAATAGGAATTTTTCATGTTTCTTCTAATTCTATGTCACGACTTGGTGCATTTATCGACACTTGGCACAATACATACATTTTAATTCATACAGAAACGCGTTTCGGGCTTCCGCCCCTCTTCAGTCTGTTACATCGATAGTATACGGTATCAGTCTGGGATTTTCCGTACTTCCCGCTCCCTTCCCCTCCCATCTTCTCCCGACTTGACGGCCTCCCCCGCATGCCTCGTAAGGGGGAGGCCGTCAAGTCGGGAGAAGATGGGAGGGGAAGGGAGCGGGAAGTACGGAAAATCCCAGACTGATACCGTATACTATCGATGTAACAGACTGAAGAGGGGCGGAAGCCCGAAACGCGTTTCTGTATGAATTAAAATGTATGTATTGTGCCAAGTGTCGATAAATGCACCAAGTCGTGACATAGAATTAGAAGAAACAAGAAAAAGAAGACACGGTTTCGACAAATAACTAGGAATTTTTCAGTTATCCGTCCAGTTATCTCAGACCCAGCCGCCCCATTGTGGCCTGGCCGAACCTACAATGGACGTTTTAAAGAAGACCCTCTTAGGCGGAAAAAGTTTTTTAAAAATTTAAAGAATATCCAATTGCAAGAAATTGCGTTCCGAAAAAGTCCTGAGATTTTTCGGTTTCAGTTTGTTTAGTTATGGCAAAGCAACACTTGGGCGATCTGCCTAGGGGAAGGCCTTTTTAAGGGAAACTGTCCCCTATTTAGGCGTTACAGACATGGAGAAAACCCGGAAAACTCCACGTGGCCAGCCCGACCGAGCGAGGCGCGAACCCACGACCGAACTCCGTGTTCAGGGTACGAAGATCGCTTGGTCACTGGTGGGCCGAGATTTTTCGACCTGTCTGAATTCGTTCCGAGTCCCCCAGAGTAGTAGACAGGTAACCGCTTGGCCATCTGGTCAATAACTATTAACGTGAGTATTAAAAGTATGTACCGGGTATTTCCTGCTCGCTGGAACTCGCCAACGCGAAATTGTGGATCAAGCTTAAATATTAATTTTATAAATACAGTGATATCTCGTACTTCAAACGCTAAATTAGACAAAAATTCGTTTCGGATTTTGAACTGTGCGTGCAGTGGAAAAGATGCACCCGAAGCTTAAACACTTTGGGTGCCCAAGTTCTCGCTCGCTCTTGCGTTATGCTTGTATGTTTTCAGTGCTTTTTTCACTTTCCCGGCTCTGTTATATATAACAAAGCATGGCGATCGGTCAAAAACTGATCCCAAAACTTTTACATTTTGGACTTAGGACACATTGAAAGGTGGAGAAATGAAAAAAAAAAAAATTGGGGGAAAAACTTAATGATGATTTTACTCGTTAATAGCATTTACAATTTTTTTAATTATAAAATCCATCCTTATCCTCAAAATTAAGCTTTGTGCTCTTTTATGATAATTAAAATACAGTAAGACCACGCTTAACGCGAGGATACGTTTTTAGACGACAAAGCGCTAAACGAAACAGCGTTAACGAGGTCATTTTAACACAGTAAATAGGGAAAGGGAAACACGCTATTGCCATCTTTAGGGCAGGGCCTACGGGAACCTGGCTCAGAGCAAGGACTTTAAACTACAAGGATAGCCAGATCCCGTATATTTGTTAGCGTGACCTTGGATCTATGTGACGTCACAGCAAGCTCTCTACTTCAACACGACAGATCTTTCAAATAACAAAATACGATAAAATATTAAATCATTTCTTAATTAATTATTAAATTACTACTAAATGTAAACTACTGTAGAATTTTCGGATTTAATAAGNATATTTAATGACTTATATTTAAATCATCTTACCTTATAAAAAACTTAGTCAAATAAAACAATTACAGAAATATTAAAATAAATCACTTCGTTAATCACAAAATTGGACGAATATTAAAAGCGAAAACTAAACACGTGCACACCCTGCTCTATGTAAACAGAGAGGTCAGGACTCGTGCTGACGTCACTAACTTGGCATTCCTGGCTAACATTGTAGAATAGGGATCTGGCTATCCTTGTAGTATACAGTCGTTGGGATGGACGAGACGTTAAAAGCGTCCGGTTTTTTGGTCTGAAAGATACAAATGCGTGTTCGGGTTTTTTTTAACTGTTTCCGCCCTGTGGGCACTAAGAGGGCCTCTTTTTGCAATCCCATTATGGGTTCGGCCAGGCCCACAATGGGGCTGCCGGGTGGTGAGGGACGGGGTCCGACATATCCGAACGGACCACCCCCGAAAAATTCCTGGGGATTGTTCGACCCGATCGGATTCGAACCCGAGTCCCCCAGAGCGGTAGGAGCGTGTTCGGGTCTGTGCTTCAAACTTTTTTTTATAAATAGCTTGATTTTGGTGGTCTCTTGATATCCGCTAATCCCTGTTTATGGCCAGATCGCCGAATTGATTAATTAATTAATTTAGTCATCAGTCTACTACTCTGGGAAACCCTGGATCGAATTCGATCGGTCGAAAAACCCCAGTTTTTCGGGTATGCTCTGTTCTGGATATGTTGGACCCATCAAGGTCGATAAGGCGTATTTGTTGTGCACAAGTATTCATTTCTACTTTTAAGTTTTGTAGTATGGTGTAAAATAAAAACACGTTAGGAGGGAAACAATTTGCTGATATAGAAATATTGTGCGATATGTCTCTTTTGTGCTATACAGATCGATGCCCATGGTTGGACCCAAGGTCTTAGATTATAAGACCTTGGTGACAGCCTACCTCTCTGGATACCTGGGATCGGATCCGTACTGGGTCGAAAAATCCCCAGAAATTTTTCGAGGGTGGTCCGTTCGGATATAGCGGTCTCCGTCCCTCACCACCCGACTGCCAAATTGTGGGCCTGGCCGAATTTATAATAGGCTTGCTATAAGAGGCTCTCTTCGTGCCTGCAAAGCGGAAAGAGGGGGGGAAGCCTAAAATTGAATTGAAAGTCCCTACTTTCCGACTTAAAAAAATTTTTTTGCACGTAACTATTAAAATTATATCAACATAAAAAAATAAAATCAACGAAAATATTTAAGCACCTTGATAAAGAGATTTGAATATACTATAATCAATTAACAAACAGACGTTTAAAATAAATAATGATCGTTGCCGGTTAATAAGAACTCGCATTACTCATTCAAAGGTTGAATTTTTAATTTTCTGTAGTATTTATTAAATTAATGACAATGTTTTTATAATTTAAAAATTACCAATGAATGATCATATGGCCCTAGTAATTGACAAACTGAGGGCTACTGAATGACCGCAAGTGACTAATAATCAGTAACTAAAGTTTTAGGATACTATATGCAATTTTATACCATTGTATACTACATATGTGTTGAAATTTTATGTAATTCAATCATATAATTTTTTCAGATTAAGAAATTTGAATAAAAATATTAAATTTTAGAAAAGGTTTATAATTCAAAAATATTATATATATACAAGATTATAAAAATTATCAGTTTGATAATCCATACAAAAGTGTTTCATAGGCTATATTGCAATAATAATTTTTTAAATTTATCTGATTGTTATGCAATGGTTTCCTTGAAATCTGGTAACAAATTAAATGGAATCTCATTTTCTATTATTTTGCAATGCACATTTATATACTTCTCCCTAATTAGTTAATAAATCTGGTTCATTTTCGGAAAACAATTCCTTACGCCTAGCAGAAATACATTTTGAATAATCCATTATATCTGAATCAAAAAGAAACAAACCACATCGCACCCCGGCAAGAAAAGTGACAAAACTCAAACACCTTACCTATATTTAACTGATAACATTTCACATTCGACGACATATAGATCCATAATTACTATACTATAGAATATAATAGAATTTACCGTCAAAAATACCTGAAATTAAAAGCAGCTTATACTATGAGTTTTATAGTATTCTTTAAATAGGTTTTTCTCAAATACTGCATTATTCTGTTTTGTCACTTTTCTTGTCGAGGTGCGACATGTTTCAAACCCATGTTGAATTTGTTTCGGATTTCAAAGCTTTCTTGTAAGCTTCAATGAATAAAGCTGCAACATTAGTTTTAGAAACTGATTTTGATGATTGTTGCTTGTGTTTTCTGACAACATTTCTCCAGTGACAATTAAGCGGTCGAAAAATTGCAACATTAAT
Source organism: Centruroides sculpturatus (assembly GCF_000671375.1). Classification (NCBI taxonomy): domain Eukaryota; kingdom Metazoa; phylum Arthropoda; class Arachnida; order Scorpiones; family Buthidae; genus Centruroides; species Centruroides sculpturatus. The sequence continues at coordinate 124,473 of NW_019385132.1, read as the reverse complement.
CAATCTAACGCACAAAAAATCATTATCAAAAGTATTTTTCAAGAAACCAATAAAATCTTTATAGAATGAAACGTTTAAAATTAATTTCTGTTTTGAATCGTTTCGAATATAATAAACTACTCCATTCAACACACGTGACAGACTGAGGATAAATAATTAATATTAATTTTGTTAATTTAAAGAGATTTTAACACAATGAGTTTAACATCAAAAATATTCCATAATAATTTATATACAATTTATTCTATAAATCAAATAATTCTTTGTAATCTCTTTCTAACCTCACATTTATCCAATACTTCTGCTTCTTCACTTAATGCCGATGATGATTGAAACATGACGTGCGTTGTAAAACTGACGTCATCTTCGGATGATTCTAGGTTCGTGGCCAATTTATTTTCTTCGTAGATTATATCGTTGACCAAAGAATATCAGTCTGAATATATAAATGCTTTCTTCAATGGTTTTTTTTTTTTTTGTGTTTTTCAAAAGAAGTAATTTGATCTTGAGACAGACAAAAATTACACTCCTCTTCGTAATCGGAATCCTGCAAAAGTGAAAAATATATATTAACAAATCTTAACTTTAACTTCAATCCATATTCAATAGTTTTTGTTATAAACAAATATAATACAGTTTTAACGAAAGCAGAGAATCGAGGACGTAATTCTAATTTCTGTTATAATAATGTTACATTACTCGAATTATTTTTTTTATCAACTCAGAAAAAATTTATTTAATAAATAATCAATTTGCACCATTTTAAATAACACTTTTTAGACGAATCTGCATTGCTGTGTTGTGTTTTTCAGTTTAAAACTTTTAAAAGATAATAAATATTAAATTAATTTCAATTATTTCGATTGAATTACGGCTTAAAAGAGAAGACAATGCTGTTTCATCCGGATTACGAGCGATTTCCTAGCATGTCAGGTCTTCAATTCTATTTGTTTCTGTTTCAGGTTCTTAGGTTGCCATATAACATTTATATCTTTGACGGAGTCTCCCGCGCTAATTTATATAGATCACGTGCGGAAAGTTCATTTGATAATCGGTAACTAGAGAGTAAAAAAAAAACACAGCAATTCGTAAAACTTTCTTCGCGTGCGTTCAATATTTATATAACAATTTGAAGAAGAAAAACAAAGGAAATGACAAATAAAAAAATATAATTTCAGATTATAAATGTAAATGATAAATGATTTCTTTAATATTTTTAGGTATTTAGCTGGTGGAGATTAAAAACTTCTCCAAGCTTTTGCATTTCGAATGGGTAGATAGACTGTTTGCACCATCATTAATGAAACTTGTCGAGCAATTTGTCACGCGTTGGCAAAGGATTACGTATAGATACCAAACAGAAAAGAATTTGCCAATTTTGCTATCGAATTTGAAAAAAGATCGAACTTTGCTCATTGTGTTTGTGCAATGAATGTAGTGATGTAAAAGTTTCTGTGACACAGCCCGAGTTTTTCAATATAAAATTTCAAACGGTTGTCGGTTAATTAAACAAATTTACTCTACGCTGATCGGGTTGACACATTATCCATAAACTGGTCGCGTGGAGAAAAGCCAAAAATAAAATTACTTCATTGTAGAATTTCGCCGGATGATAATTTATTTTAATTACAAAAGATACAGTCTGTCAAAAAATTTATTTTTAGAAACCACCATTTATTCTGATCATGTGTTCCAGAACACCATCGACGACCGGACCTTTCTCTATAGGCTACTAGGTCATCAGGCTAAAAAATTCCTTAAAAACACACACAAAAATATCCAATTAAAACATTAAAAGTAAAGAATTGGAACTGGCGGCCTTACAGACGTCTTGAACTTGCATTCTTTCCAGTTAGGGAATTTCAGTCCTTTATATCCACCTGATAAATGCGCTGTCAAATGTAGATTTTGGTCTCATCCCTCTGGTGACGAATTATTTTTAAAAAATTCTTCTTTGTAGAATTTCGCCGGATGATAAATTATTTTAATTACAAAAGGGACAAGAAGGATGAGACCAAAATCTACATTTAACAGCGCATTTATCAGGTGGATATAAAGGACTGAAATTCCATAACTGGAAAGAATGCAAGTTCAAGACGTCTGTAAGGCCGCCAGTTCCAATTCTTTACTTTTAATGTTTTAATTGGATATTTTTGTGTGTGTTTTTAAGGAATTTTTTAGCCTGATGACCTAGTAGCCTACAAAGAAAGGTCCGGTTGTCGATGGTGTTCTGGAACACATGATCAGAATAAATGGTGGTTTCTAAAAATAAATTTTTTGACAGACTGTGTCTTTTGTAATTAAAAAAAAATTACTTCACATACGTAATGCTTAGCACGCGCTGCGATTATCTTTCCGTAAGCACGTTTTTCATTGTTGCGTAAAAAATAAATGTTAAGAATAAATTTTCCGTAATTGTCGGAGCGATATTTTTAGATAGAAGTTATTTCGAAAGCGAAAACATGGATTTTTTAAGTAAGTTAATATAATTATACAATAAAAATACAGTTTAACTCTTTTTTAACGTATTCGCAATAAAAACAAAAACATAAAATTAATAGTAATTTTCTAGCAGATGTTTCAAAATTTTTATAACAATGTTATAACGTTGATAGCGAATACATTCTCTACGTTGAATTCCATAAAAATCTAATATAAATTAATCACATTAATAAACAAATGTAATTGTGATTGTTTTCGAGTTGAAGTAACGCTTTTTTTTCTGTTTTACGTTCAAAAATTTCTTGGAATATTTCTGAATCTTTACAATTTGGTAATTACATTGAAAATATTTTCAATTAAATTAGTCATCAGAAAATCGTGCATTTAGCACGAATTTCAAACAGAGAGAAGAGGAGCAGTAAAAGCTATCAGTTAACAAGCACCAAGCACACTTTCATAGTTAACTTTAATTCATTAAATACTTTCTAAACAGAAACTGTCGCTTATTGTAAATAGAAAATTCATAACATCAATTATTAAAAACATGAAAATTACAATCAGCTATTTCTTAGTGTCATTAACGATATTTAACTTTGCAGTCATTTTCTGCTGGAGACAATTCGAACGTTAAACGTATTTTCTGCAAATGAATAACAATTTATTATTTCATTTTTTCATCTTTTCTAACATTTAAATATTCTATTTCATTCAGATGTAAAAAAAAAGTAAACATTAGAAATTATAATAACATTTTTATAATGTTAATTTCTTTCACGTTATTTTTTATTTCATTAAGTATGAATTAAAACTAATCATTTAATTATATTTAAAATTAAACAGAAGTGAAATATGAGGAAAGTGAAGAAAACGATAACCCGGAGGAAACAGAATTGTCCTCTTCTGTAAGTTACAATTCAATCGAAATAATTAAAAATAATCTGATAACTCTTATAATTTAAAAGTATAAAATTTAAAAACCATGACAACAATGCAAATCTAATAAAATACAAGTACTGTAAAATTATTCGATCAGAAATCTGAATTTTTCACTTTTTCACAGGATTCTGATGATGATATAGAGGGGTTCCACTTTTGTTTGCGTAATGATCAAATTACCCCTTTCAAACGAAAAAGACGTCCATTAAAACGGGCATTTGTGTATATGAAAAATTATTCATTGGCGAAAGAAACTATCACAGAAGAAGAAGAATTAAGCAGTGAATCCTCCGATGACGACGTGAGTTTAACTAACACCAATACTGACCTCACGTCAAAATCATCATCGGAATTAAATAAAGAATTAAAAGTACTGGATCAAGGTGAGGTCACAAAGAGATTACAATGAATTATCCGATTCATAGATTAATTTGTTTAACGATTATTAAGAAATGATTTTATGTTAAACTCATTGTGTTAAAATCTCTTTAAGAAACTTAATATTAATTATCCATCCGCAGTCTTTCACATTATATTCAAAACAATTCAAAAATAGAAAATTAATTTCCAAATGTTTATTTCTACAAAGATTTCATTTATTTTGAAAAAATACTTTTAATAATTATTTTTGTTACTGTTTAAGCAATAAGTTTAACGGACATTAAATAAAAATTCACCGAAAACATTATTCAGGTGGAGTAAACGAACGAATAAAATGATGGCAAGACACACAATGTTCTTATTTATGACATAATTCATTGTTTTGCAGTGTGCTTATTTCTGATATCAAATTTAATTGACAATTAATTTATCAGCTGTCAAAGTATATGTCGAGAAATTTAATATAATTGTCTGGATTTTACTTTTCCGGCTGTTATAATATTTTAATCTTTTAGTGTTTTTGAAATCGTTGTGTTTTAAGACCTGTGCACACAAAAAAGTCAAAAAATTAATTCCCGAAATATCTGTGTGTGTCTATTTCGTTTCATATCTCAGAATAAATAAACATTACAAACCGACATTTGCACGGTAACTTGTATAATAAGGGACATCGAGGCGATTCAATTTCGGTGGTTGAAGCACGAAGGGGTGACAAGTAGAAGTAGGTTTCGTGAAGAATCGCTTTTTATGAAGATTTTACACCTTATAACATTTACAATTTTGTATCCAAGTTATTTGTGTTTTGAAAATTAAGCTTTCTCTGGATTTTTACAGGGTGTGACGTTAACAGATAATGTATAAATGTAAGATAAACGCTTGTAGAACTGAAACATCGAGAACTAAATTCGAATTCTTGTAATTTGTAACACGAAAGTAAAATATAATTTCTTGTATATAAACTCGGTGGGTTTATTATCACGAACATCTGGCGTATTTAATACAAGTCGTAGTCTGCGATTGTATACTAATTTACATAAAAAACAGACAATCCCTAAAACGTAGGCAAATTTTTGCTCACAATGGGAGAGATCTGAGTTGAAATTATATTATATTACTTCACTGTTTACACAATGGTACTACTTTCTGACTTCCTGTATACAGGTTATTCCTCTACATATGTATTTCTATATAAACTTAATAGCTGGGTCAAATTTCTTATAATGAATGTGTTTGAATACGTTTACGCATTATGATATAAAATTACGAAAAGATAAATTGTTAAATGATTACTTTGTAGAAACTAATGCGAAGAAAGAAAGNATGTTACTGCAACTACAGTCACTGACGCAAGCTACTACATTATACGATAGTAAATAAAGTTCTGCTATTAATTTTAAAAGTATTTCTCTTGTCATTTTTTGATCAAACCCGATGTAAACAGGTTGCTTCCAATTTGAAAAAAAGAAGGTTATTATTGCAACCATACACAGCACACCTAGTACTCAGCATTTTGTTCTTCACTTAACATAAAAATATAGCTTTAAATATTTAATGACTTATATTTAAATCATCTTACCTTATAAAAAACTTAGTCAAATAAAACAATTACAGAAATATTAAAATAAATCACTTCGTTAATATTAAATACGTGCACACCCTGCTCTATGTAAACAGAGAGGTCAGGTCTCGTGCTGACGTCACTAACTTGTTGTTTCTGGCTAACATTGTAGAATAGGGATCTGGCTATCCTTGTAGTATATAGTCCTTGACCCTGGTCAGCAATTTTGAAAAGGTGGCAACTCTAGGTTCCATCGAATTTTCCATTGAAATAAAACCTTCTGTAAACAAAGAAAATTTTCGAGCATTACTAAGAGCAATTGATGCAGGCGATAATATTATTAAAGAACACGTTCAAAACTGAGAAACATGTGATATATATCAGTCGGAATATACAAAACCAGATAATAAATGCATGTAACATTATATTAAAGTGCATAGTAGAGGAAGTTAATTCCGCTGCATGTTTCTTCATTCTTGCAGATGAAACTTTTGACATTTCGAACACAGCCAATATTTTATCTTCTAAATATTCCAGTTTAACTGAAATCTTGTTAATTTTATTTCACGAGGCCGGTTCAACTTCTGTCCGGAATTTCATTAATAACGGATGGAACGGTATGTATTACTTGTTCTAATTAATGTTTTCTTCCTCCCTCTATGTTCAGTACTTTCCTTCAAGACTTCTGTTCAAATACAACAAACTCTCGCTAATCCGGCAGTTCCTTGCACAGCTGAGTGCCAGATTAACAAGAGTATCGGATTATTGGGCTTGTATAAGCTGTCTAAAGGCAATGAATGACATGACCTGTCGCCTTTCGTACTGTTTCTTTTTGAAGGCAGGAGGGCAAATATGATAAAATGCAATACTGTACGTAGAAAAAAAAAGAGAAAAACAGGATGTGTGACATAACTAACACTTTCATGGAACAGAAGCGCATAGGCCTTCACAGTGGATGAAATGCCGAATTATTGAGGGACAGATTAGATTTTACTGTATTTAAAATGTATTTTTTTCCGTATAAAAAAATTACAAAACATTCTTATTAAAATATATCGAATAATCTATGTTTCATTTTAATTTTTTTGAAAATTTATTATCTTAAATGAATGTAAAAAATTTCATTTTAAAATATTGAAAATTACAATTATCTCCATTTTGCAAATAAACAAAATATGCAGTAACATTCAAAGAAAAATAGTTTCGTAATTATTCATATATACAGAAAAATCTCGATATATACGATTTAGAAACATATAATTTTGTATAAGAAATAATAAATAAAATAAAATAATATAAATTATTTAATGTTTAAAAGGCCGAAATTTTCACACCCAATACTGTTGTTTTCATTTTTGTAATCTTGTTACCAGAGCAACCGAAGGCTTGAGTGATGACTGTTCCGGATAAGTTCGATTTTTAGTTTGTATAACCAACTTTTATGTTTTTTTTTTTAGTTCACCGTATAAAACTACGAATGTTTTGTCCTCTTTCTATAAGTTCTAACTCAACAATAAATAAAAATTATCAAATTATTCGATTAGAATTACAAAAACTAATCCCGATGTGGTAAGTTATATTAGGCTTAATTTATTTTGTATATTTATATTCATATATGGATTATTTTAATGTATTTGCGTAAATAACTAAAGCAGAAATTATCGGAATAGAAGAAAAATAAATGTAAACTTTCGTTTAAGAAGTAAAAATTCCTCATATTTTTAGTGTATCGTTTTCCTGTTGTGACATCCGACCTGTTCAGGAAACGATCCATTTCCAAATCTATTTTATCAAATAAAGTAAACCTTTAAAAATGTTATAGTTTTTATTACGAAACATGTATTTTCCACTCTTAAAGCTTTCAAAATGTGTGTTTCCTCTATTCAATTTCAAATTCTATACATAAAATTGAATTCACGTCTGTATCTAATCGTATATTATGTGAGTACGGCTGAACCGATTTCTATGAAACTTAATACATATACTCGGGATAGTCCCGGGAAGGATATAGACTTTTTCTATTTCCGTAATCATTCGATTTTATAAGCTTTGATAAATTACAATATCACTAGCAAGTGTAAATAGTTCACACCTGCTTCTTATCAGGTATTTCGCATGAATAAGAAGTTTTGCCTGGAGGCCAGTGGGTGTGAAGTGAACTGTGAAGTTTGAATATAATAGGCTAACGTTGTGGTCATTAATGGGCTGAAGTGGACATAGGCTGGTCAAATGAAATTTGATTGGTCAGCCTGTTTGACTAAAATGTATACATTATTGAATGTATTATCATTGCCATTTTTTACATGTGTCATACTGTCAGTGAGTCCCTATAAGTATGGTACATATTCTTTTTCTTTATGTATGTATTTTTGTATGAGTATGTTAACTTTATTAATATCTCGTTTTTCCAAGGAGGGCGGAATGTTTCAGCTAGTATATAATAACATTTGTGTAAAATAGCAATTTCTGGAAATATTTTTTTGTTCCTGTTTTATTGTATAATTTTTATATTCATTCTTTTAATACAATGTGTTTACTATAAATATGTGGAATACTGACATTATGAACAAATAAATATAACTTTATATACAAACATAGAACAATTTTATAAGCTTTTTATATAAGAAGTACTTTTGTCTACTTTATTTAAGGCCTCCTCAGTTATAAGATATTCTGTTTAAATATCTTATAACTGACAAAGCCTTAAATGAAATATATGAAAGTACTTTTAATATACAGTAAAAAGTTTTGACATTGTTGTGTGATATAGATTAAAGTTACATTTAATGTGTTTATTGCACATAAACCTATATCAGATCATAGTTTATTAAATTACATTAAATATACCACGAGTTGCAAATTATATGTTATAGCTTTACTTGTTAGATTTCAAAATTTATAAAATTATTTTTTAAAATACTTTCAGTTTAATAAAATTGAAGATTTCTTTCAAGTTAATTGAGATTGGTTGAACAAATTATTTTCTTTTTATATCTCAATAAACACTTTATCAAATAATTTCTTCAAATGCTTCTGGGAACAAAACTTGATTAAATTAATGATATATATGTAATTAAAATGTAAATGATGATGATATTTTTGATCAAACCTTTATTATAATAGAATTATTTGCTAGAATAATTTTTATATGATAATTTGGGTATTTTTCAGTTAACAGAACATCAGCTGACATGTACTGCAATGGGTAGGATTTACACTCTGAATGAGGGGTTTCACATCTAAAACTGAACCCTAAAACTATATAACATCAAGTACTCCACAAACAGTTAAGTGGGCTACTCAGAGCTGGCAGGGCCGTATTAAACCACTTTGGGGCCCTAGACATTTTCTTCTTCTGGGTCCCCTCCTGGCTCTTTCAATTAATAAATCTTGTTACTATTATTTCTGTTAAATTGCATATGGACACTGCAGCTGTTTTATAAAAGATAAAAGCAAACTTATTTAACAATATTTTACAAGATTTAAGAATACATATAGTTAATATTATTCTTATCGCTATAAAGAATATTCTAAATTGTTGGGAGTTTTACTTTAAATAAGAAGAAACATAAGAATACGAGGGTTGTTCAAAAAGTTCCCAAACTTTATTTATTACAAAAAAGAAAAGAATACTTCACATACAATTTATTTGTCGGGTTTCCCTTCAAAGTAGCCTTTTCTGCAGCATATACACTTTCACTTTTTGAAACAGTCCTGGAACGCTTTTTCCGGAATGTTCATAAGCTCCTCCGTCGTTTTTTTTTATCTCTGGAATGGTGGCAAATGTTTTTCCTTTGAGCGCGTTCTTTAGTTTGTTGGAGAACAGGAAAAAGTCGCATGGGACCAGGTCAGGTGAGTAGGGTGGGTGGGGAAGCACAGTAGTCTTGTTTTTGGCCAAAAACTCATGTGTTCTGAGGGACAAATGAGCCGGACCGTTGTTGTGGTGAAAGAACCACTCGCCGCTCCTCCAAAGTTCGGGCCATTTTCGCCTGATTTTGTCTGTTAGGCAATTCATAACACCAGGTAGTACTCCGTGTTGATTGTCTGGCCTGTAGGTGATGCACAACCCCCTTTGCACCAAAAAAAAAACAGTCAACATCACCTTAACATTTGAGCGAACTTGTTGAGCTTTTTGGGGCGGGGGCTGTTTCACCCACTTGTGGGAATTTTCCGTAAAGGATTTTCTGAGTTTCACACAGAATTTCACAGAACAACGCTGTTCTTTCAAAGAGCTGATTTCCGCAGATCCGATTTTTTGCCGAACCCCACAAACACCACTTCACATAAACAGCCGTAACTAATCACCAAAACAAGATATCAACAAACGGGTTGAAGGAGGTTACTCGGGAGGTTTCCGTGGACACAACGCCTCCAGGCGAATTAAAAAATAACCAACTGGAGGCGCGCTATTCAAAAAGTTCGGGAACTTTTTGAACAACCCACGTACATTTTCTTTAGATTTTAGAATTCACAATAACCATATAAAAAGCAATATATTTTTATTTATTATATACTGTATTGTTGTCCAATAGAAAAGTAAACTATGTTATTTACAAATCTTTTCAAAATACACAGTTTGACTGGGCCCTTCTAAAAACCGGCCCTAGACATTTTGTCTCATTTGTGTATGCGATGATCCGGCCCTGAGAGCTGGCACAGTCGTATGGATTAAATTGTTAAACGCAATCATCTTCTTGTGTCCCATTAACTGAAAAGTACCAAAATTTTTATTACATTTTTAATGAATGTATAGTTAAGGAAATTTTATATGGTAACATTTGTTATTTAAATTATAAATTACTTAATTATCTTCTTTAAATATTTCAACAAAATAATAGTTATTTTGTTAATTAATTTTAAACACAGTTATATTTTAAGAAATATAACTGTGTTTAAAATTAATTAAAATAGAAAACCACCTGTAAAAAATTGCTATGGATTTAATAATTTGTACAGTACTTAATGTATTTGATAACTTAATATATTTTTTGTGCCTTTATGTAAATATATAAAAAGTGCAAAGATTGCTTATATTGATATATTGGTTGCCTTGTTTATAGATTAGTTTTAGTTTTTCATATCAAATTTAAACAGATTAATGATTATTTAAATCTTTAATCTGTTGAAATATGAACAATTATTTTGAAAGCTGTTAGTTTTCAGATTAGAAATAGATTAGTATTTAGTTAGTAATAAATGAATAATAATGTAATTTTTATTAATTACAGTAAGACACCACTTAATGCGGGGGGATACGTTCCTAGACAACAAAGTGCTAAATGAGGTCATTTTTATCATAGTTACCATACTTATCATAGGGTTAGGGGAACATGCGACTAAAAATAAACAAATTTTACTTTAATTTTAAGTTATTTTTATATTAATTTGTATAATAATATATGTTAAATAGCACATAAACATAAGCACACAGAAATGCAAAGTTCATTTTTTGTGAGGAAGGTCCTGGCATTTCTGAAATTCTTGTTTTTGCAATAACGTCATGTAGTTTCATTTGGACCTTTTTTCATTCCTTAAGCAAGTGTTAGTAACAGAAGATCGCATCCAAAATGCCTCGTTTTGCTTTTGCACTCTCTACAAAATCTGGATTATTTGCTACAATTTGATCAACGATTTCGGTTATCTTACCAAACTTTTACTAAGGAAATCTGTAGAGAAATTTTTTGGGTTCTTCATTTTCATAAACTCTTATTTTCCAGTTCTATATGAATTCCTTGTTCTGCCAGTTCTTGAAGGTCATTGTTGGTAAGGCTTACACCAGAAACCTGCTGTAACTCTCAATATCCTGGGGTGCATATACTTTTCGTTTTGTATAGATCGATCTGTAAAATCGGATCAGTCCTTGTCACGTGATACAGATAGCTTCTGTCATGGCGGAAAGTATACGAGTAGGATCGAAGATGGTGGCAAGTTTAGGAATCATTTTAGAAATATTATCGGAATTAGATTCAGAATTTGAGGAAGAAGAATTAATTTTGGTTAATTATTTAACACAATATAAAAGTAAGAAAAAAAAAAGAAATCGGTATGCAAAATAACTAACTATGTTTCAGAGGTTGCATTAGAATATAGGACAAATGTTTTTAAAGAACACTTTTGAACAAGTCGACTTACTTTCAAAAATTTACTTAAGGATCTTGTTCCCATTTTATTACAATCAAAAGAAATAGTAATAGAAAAAGGAAGAAATGCACTGTCAGCTTAACTTCGACCATGGAAGCCGCCATCTTTAATCTCTTTTATCCGATCCAAACGATCCTACCCTCCGCTAGGATTAGTTTGATCGAGATCCAGTTGATCCTAGATGGCGTTTGTATACGCAAATAGAGATCGATCGGATCACAGTAGTTCGTTTGTATACACGATTTGTACGATCGAAGTGATCTTGGATCAGTTTGATCCCAAAAGTATATGCACCCC
>NW_019385132.1:43096-108010 GCF_000671375.1 Centruroides sculpturatus | reverse complement strand
ATTACATTAATATACTCATTTTACATTTCAGATCTCTCTAATTGCACCAAATTCGCCATTTTTTGTCAAGTATAGTAACTTGATAGTCAAGTAAGCAAAATGTTCATTTTAATTATAAAGCAATTTGATTAAAATATATTAATAAATTGCCAAATTCTCCATAATTAATACATCAAAACATCTTAACAGCTTGTTGTGGCACATTGTTTTTCATTTACACAATTTACTTATTAAAATAATGCCATTAATAATTTTACTCAAAAATGATATATTTATAGTTAATCACAGACTCAACGTTTATTGGGGATTAAATTTGGATTTATTATAACTCATCTTTTTGGATACTTTATTATCTTACTTCATGTTTCTAAATTAAATGTGAATACTTTTGTCAGGTAGGATCGTGTAAGAACACGATTCCCACCTTTTCTTGAACTGGTCGAGAATCACACCATACTGCATATTTGCATAGGGCTACGGCCAAGTAATCGCTGATTGGTCGTCCAACCCACTGTTGATGGCTATAAAAGGTTAATGTCGAAGCGGGAGATTTAAGTTCACTGCGGAGCTTCAAGTTGACATCAAGTACTTCATAGATTCGTCTTACTGTGTGTTCTTCAACCACCGGAAGAAGGCTACTTCTAGCCAACAACTCAGTAATTTGTCGCAAGGTGTCTTCTCGATGGACAAGAACGGGAAATACAAACTATCTGAACTTTGTTAATGTTATTGGCCTACCAAGTTGGTTGCCAATTGTGAAATACGACATTTTTGAACTTCACTACTCTTTATTTTAATGTTAATTTTCTCAAGAATACACTTGTTAAAGAGTATTTAAAGAGTTCAATCCGAGACATCCACATTAGATTCAAGTATTTTTGTTATTTTAATGTGCCTCATTTCCAGATTTTGAGTTGAGTTTTATGCTTTATATAAGTTATATATACTTTATTTAGTTATATAAGTGATTCAATATAATGATTTTGTGTATTAAAGATGGAATTTGGATTATAAAAGATTTTAACCAGACTTTAAATGATTTTTAAATTAATATTTGCAGGGGTAAGCATTACATGAACATTCCGGTCAGCTTTCAGCCGACATCTGAAGGTATCTACAATGACGTCTTGTTAGTTCATACCGAACTGAATTACGACATCAAAATTTCTCTGAAGTGGCGCTTGACGGCATGGAAAGTAGTTCGGCTGCCCGATGACGTTTTACGTAATTATAGGAGTTTTTTTACCGTTGTTTATGGATACCGCCACATTTTTTCGCTGTCTTATAGGAATCGTATTTATAGTAACCCGTTTTATAGGGAGGTCTACTGTAGTATGAAAACACTATAATATATATGAATTATTTCAAATAATTGGTACAGATGATAATTTATGTATTAATATACATAAATTATTAGACAAGTTAAAAAAAAAATTATTGGCACTTAGACTGTTTTTTTTAACATAATAGACGTATGAGAACCTGATCTGGCTCTAAGAAGTTTATATACAGTATATAAAATTTTAAGTAAGTTTCTAATTTATTAAAAAATTTACACTTATATGTAAAATAGTGTTATATATTGATAAATATATAAATTTATTTATTTTAGAAAATTACTTTTTCCATCTGAAAAAGTGTTCCTGTATGATAAGTTCTCTATAGCAATTTTGTGCTTAATTCTATAGAACATAAGAGAAAACGAGCAGTTACTAGAGAGCTTGCAGCCAAAGTTTTCATCTTTAAAACATGAACGTCAAACATTGAGTGTTTAGCATCTTGTAAGCCTAGAAGTTTGACAATGACATTTAGAATGTCAGGCATGATTCCAATTTGCCATTGTCTTCTAGGCTTACAAGATGGTGCACTCAATGTTTGACATTCACATTTTAAAGATAAAAACTTTGGTGCAACCTCTCTATTGAGAGCATTTGTAACATTGTAGGGAGCTATTTGCCCAAGATTTAAAAAGTAAAGAATATTTTGTTATTTTCATATACAGTTCTTTACAAAGCTATATTTAATTATAATCTTCTTTAAAAGTATATTCATACAATTGAAGAATATTTTGTACCAGGTATGGATATCCACCACATTATATTTTATTTTACCAAGTAAATTTTAATTTTATTTTTAATTTTAGCCTTTATATCGTGGCTAGCGATTCGGAATGCAATTGTGATATTAAAAATACATTTAGAGAAGTCTATGGTTTTTACTGTCTTGTTGAACAAACGAAGACGAATGGACCCTAGACCATCACTGACGCACAATTAACTGATGCCCCTGGAAGTCGGCTTCTTACAGAAACACAGCTTCCCTATCATCAAATGTCACGGTATGCCATTGGTTTCCACAATTTCGTGCATGCAAGAAGAAACAAGATGGCTGTGGAACAAGTGTCGAGCTATCAACAGAGAAATAAAAAAGATATTTGGAGAGACAATAAAATCTTGCCTTTTGGATATGACCAATAACTTGGTGAGGCACAATTCTGCAATACATTATATAGCAACATCTTAATATCTTTGTTCCTCTTCGTACAATGACGTATGTTGAGTAAATGACTTAAATGGTTTCTGTTTACAGTCATTTGATTGCAGATGTCCAATAACTTTGCTGCATATAGGCCTACCTTTGTTACCAGCTTCCATTTTGTTTGTTGGTGTTCATGTCTTATGGCATAGTTATGTCAGTTTTATTATCACATGCAATAGCCAGGTTCTTCTCAAGCCTGTGCAAACAACTTGACATTTGACTGCCGACAGTTTCATTCGAGATTGTGGTTATATCAAGATTAAAGTGAGTCATAGATTGTGTGTGAACGCAATATAAGATTTCCATGACTTGTCTTTCATCTATATAATTTCATTCTCAAGATTAAGGAAAGACGGACAGATGACAGTGGGAATTTGTAGGTCAACAATTTTTCAAATTGCAGCTCAACAAGAAGCTATCAAGCACTAATATAAATTTTATATAAAAATTTTTTGATTTTTGCAAATTTTTTGTTTTGCAAACTACTTTATATATTTTGTACATAATGTTTTATACATTTTAAGAGCTGCCGCAAACTACAAGAAGCAGGAGCTAGCATAGGCTTGTTAGTGCTTCCAAACCTTGCCTTTTTTTCCATGAGGCTATAAGCCATTTTTGCTAGGTAAGCTACGTGGGCAAGAAGCAGCCACAAACTACACAACATTTGCTTGCGTAACATAGTCCACATGACATGGATTCCACAGATGTGGATTGGCTATAGAACAAGATTTTATTATAACCTATACTTGTAATCAGTCAGTTTTCATTCTGAACTTTGAAACAGAATGGGAAAAACATGTTTACTAGTTAAGCCTAACTAGGCTTAACTAGCCGAAAACTATTTATATATAACTATTTACTATTTACATACAACGTTTATACTATTTTCTTTTC
This sequence comes from Centruroides sculpturatus, assembly GCF_000671375.1. Lineage (NCBI taxonomy): Eukaryota > Metazoa > Arthropoda > Arachnida > Scorpiones > Buthidae > Centruroides > Centruroides sculpturatus. The sequence continues at coordinate 104,578 of NW_019385132.1, read as the reverse complement.
AATACTGAATGTATTAATCATGTAATTTATGTACATTGATAAAATTCTATTATTTCTTTTTCCATATGTAACATGTTTATGTAGTCATCAATCTTCCCTGCTCTCTTTTGCTAGCGTGACTGCTTTAGTTGTTGAATTCTGTGAACAGCGAGCATACTCTTGTATTGCTGCTCTAACAACGGAAAAACCACGTGGGCAAGAAGAAAGGGGCGGAGCCTTTGATGTCATCAGTTGTGCTAGCGCACATTTGCTAGCATTTTGCTCTCACAAATTGCTAGTTTATGGCAGCTCTAAAATTTGTTTTAGTTTTTATTTTGTACATATTAGAAAATTCAGTTATTTTTACATATACTCAAAATTACAGGAAATAAACTGTTGTAGAAATTAAGAAACAACAAATCTTTTACAATCCATCTTTTAATTTGTCAGAAACAAATGTTTTTGGCTACTTCAAATAGCCAGGTCTATCAAGGAAAGAATCTTCAGATTCTAAAATTTGTTAGCATTGTAGTTCTAGAACAATCATTTGAAATAAAAAATTGTAGGTTGCATTCCAATAAATCATGGTTGTAATGATGTTTCTGAAAACCATAAAAGTAAGATTTTAATAGGTTGGCCAATTGTTTACATAGAAGCTGCCACATCTAAGATGTTGCAGCTTCTATGTAAACAAGCCAACACATTCACTATTTGCACCACAAGCTGCCATCGTGGTGCAAATAGTGAATGTGCATGAAGAGAAGTCTGGGTGAAATCAGACATTAGCTGACTGGATCCAATGGTGGCAATCCATTTAGTTTCAGAGGATAGAAATCATTTATTTTAGACAGCACTGGCAGTTTTCCACAATTCAATGATTATTTGCATTTCTATAGAACATAAGAGAAAACGAGCAGTTACTAGAGAGCTTGCAGCCAAAGTTTTCATCTTTAAAACATGAACGTCAAACATTGAGTGTTTAGCATCTTGTAAGCCTAGAAGTTTGACAATGACATTTAGAATGTCAGGCATGATTCCAATTTGCCATTGTCTTCTAGGCTTACAAGATGGTGCACTCAATGTTTGACATTCACATTTTAAAGATAAAAACTTTGGTGCAACCTCTCTATTGAGAGCATTTGTAACATTGTAGGGAGCTATTTGCCCAAGATTTAAAAAGTAAAGAATATTTTGTTATTTTCATATACAGTTCTTTACAAAGCTATATTTAATTATAATCTTCTTTAAAAGTATATTCATACAATTGAAGAATATTTTGTACCAGGTATGGATATCCACCACATTATATTTTATTTTACCAAGTAAATTTTAATTTTATTTTTAATTTTAGCCTTTATATCGTGGCTAGCGATTCGGAATGCAATTGTGATATTAAAAATACATTTAGAGAAGTCTATGGTTTTTACTGTCTTGTTGAACAAACGAAGACGAATGGACCCTAGACCATCACTGACGCACAATTAACTGATGCCCCTGGAAGTCGGCTTCTTACAGAAACACAGCTTCCCTATCATCAAATGTCACGGTATGCCATTGGTTTCCACAATTTCGTGCATGCAAGAAGAAACAAGATGGCTGTGGAACAAGTGTCGAGCTATCAACAGAGAAATAGAAAAGATATTTGGAGAGACAATAAAATCTTGCCTTTTGGATATGACCAATAACTTGGTGAGGCACAATTCTGCAATACATTATATAGCAACATCTTAATATCTTTGTTCCTCTTCGTACAATGACGTATGTTGAGTAAATGACTTAAATGGTTTCTGTTTACAGTCATTTGATTGCAGATGTCCAATAACTTTGCTGCATATAGGCCTACCTTTGTTACCAGCTTCCATTTTGTTTGTTGGTGTTCATGTCTTATGGCATAGTTATGTCAGTTTTATTATCACATGCAATAGCCAGGTTCTTCTCAAGCCTGTGCAAACAACTTGACATTTGACTGCCGACAGTTTCATTCGAGATTGTGGTTATATCAAGATTAAAGTGAGTCATAGATTGTGTGTGAACGCAATATAAGATTTCCATGACTTGTCTTTCATCTATATAATTTCATTCTCAAGATTAAGGAAAGACGGACAGATGACAGTGGGAATTTGTAGGTCAACAATTTTTCAAATTGCAGCTCAACAAGAAGCTATCAAGCACTAATATAAATTTTATATAAAAATTTTTTGATTTTTGCAAATTTTTTGTTTTGCAAACTACTTTATATATTTTGTACATAATGTTTTATACATTTTAAGAGCTGCCGCAAACTACAAGAAGCAGGAGCTAGCATAGGCTTGTTAGTGCTTCCAAACCTTGCCTTTTTTTCCATGAGGCTATAAGCCATTTTTGCTAGGTAAGCTACGTGGGCAAGAAGCAGCCACAAACTACACAACATTTGCTTGCGTAACATAGTCCACATGACATGGATTCCACAGATGTGGATTGGCTATAGAACAAGATTTTATTATAACCTATACTTGTAATCAGTCAGTTTTCATTCTGAACTTTGAAACAGAATGGGAAAAACATGTTTACTAGTTAAGCCTAACTAGGCTTAACTAGCCGAAAACTATTTATATATAACTATTTACTATTTACATACAACGTTTATACTATTTTCTTTTCAATACTGAATGTATTAATCATGTAATTTATGTACATTGATAAAATTCTATTATTTCTTTTTCCATATGTAACATGTTTATGTAGTCATCAATCTTCCCTGCTCTCTTTTGCTAGCGTGACTGCTTTAGTTGTTGAATTCTGTGAACAGCGAGCATACTCTTGTATTGCTGCTCTAACAATGGAAAAACCACGTGGGCAAGAAGAAAGGGGCGGAGCCTTTGATGTCATCAGTTGTGCTAGCGCACATTTGCTAGCATTTTGCTCTCACAAATTGCTAGTTTATGGCAGCTCTAAAATTTGTTTTAGTTTTTATTTTGTACATATTAGAAAATTCAGTTATTTTTACATATACTCAAAATTACAGGAAATAAACTGTTGTAGAAATTAAGAAACAACAAATCTTTTACAATCCATCTTTTGTCAGAAACAAATGTTTTTGGCTACTTCAAATAGCCAGGTCTATCAAGGAAAGAATCTTCAGATTCTAAAATTTGTTAGCATTGTAGTTCTAGAACAATCATTTGAAATAAAAAATTGTAGGTTGCATTCCAATAAATCATGGTTGTAATGATGTTTCTGAAAACCATAAAAGTAAGATTTTAATAGGTTGGCCAATTGTTTACATAGAAGCTGCCACATCTAAGATGTTGCAGCTTCTATGTAAACAAGCCAACACATTCACTATTTGCACCACAAGCTGCCATCGTGGTGCAAATAGTGAATGTGCATGAAGAGAAGTCTGGGTGAAATCAGACATTAGCTGACTGGATCCAATGGTGGCAATCCATTTAGTTTCAGAGGATAGAAGAAATCATTTATTTTAGACAGCACTGGCAGTTTTCCACAATTCAATGATTATTTGCATGTAGTACAAATTCTGAACTCTGAGATTGATTCAATGTTGTCATTGAAGTATTGACAAAGAATATTCACATGCCTCATGGTTGGTTTTCTTAAATCTTTCATGAATCATAAATGATTACAAACACTACATTCATAGCCAAACTCATTCTTTAGAAACACTTTCTTGAAATGTTTCTCTCAGATCATTTATATGGCCAAAATTTGCATCAAAATTTGTTTATCTGATGCCCTGAGTTAGACCCCCAGAGGTATCAATTGGTTTGTCTATATCGATAGCCATGTCCTTGATTGCATTTCTATGTCTGTCTTGATTGGTCAGGCACTAGAATTAATGCCAATGCTATTACTCAGCCTGTCAGTGTTGTCACACACTGCTTTTCTTCTCATACTTTTCAGAATTAGTGAATGGCACCTTTTTAGATTTGTCAGTTTGCTCTATCCTCGAATGCAAGTTTCCTGGATTTCTGTCTGTAATTTTTCACCCAACGTTTTGAAATTTTCTTTTGTTGTTGCCAAAGTTTTTTGAGAAAATAAGTTTATTGATATGTCCTATGTAGAATAGTATTCCCAGATTACATCAACATTTGTTTTGTCCTAATTTAACGATACTTGTAGATGTTACGAGTGTCAGAAGTTGACTAATTGATTTAATTCATACCCACATTGAGTGAGCTGTTACACACTGCTGTTACCAGATGCAATAACACATCTTATAGCTAGACACATTTATCCTGTACACAATGGTATTTATTTGTTTATAACTTTCACTGTTGAGAAGATACAAGGGAGTGAAATCTTACATATTTTGATATTGGTTGAGTTTTGAAATTGCTACCTGTACTTAGACATATCGATGTCAAAAATCCTCTGGAAAGCAAGCTAATATTATTGCATGACTGAGGAGGTTGGTGACAAAGCAAATTTCAAATAACAATACAACAATCTGATAGATGTTGATATCTTGATGTTAATATCTCAAAATTTTCAGTTGACAGAATTGTAAAATCAAATACTCAAACCTTGTTCACAAGAAGCTGAAAGCATCTTCAAAGCTAAATAATAAGCATGAATTAGAGATGTCAGTGAAACAAATAAAGAATGAACTGGACTGAAGATGGAAGAGTATTATGTGGTCTGATGGAAAAAAAATTAATGTAGTGTGTCCTGATGGTTGGGCTTACTATTGATATGACCTCAGAAAAACTTTTTCCAAATGACAGCAAAGTAGTGGATCATTAATTGTTTGGGCAGGAATCTCAGGAGATGAAAAAAACGTCAATTGCCTTCATTAATGACTTCTTGAAAACAGCAATTATCAACATTTATTAGAATATTTACTCCCTTTTGTTGAAAATCTGAAGGACTCCGTGTTTTTTTTTTTCAACAAGATAATGCCACTGTGCATATTGCAAAAGCCTCTTGAAAGTGATTTTTAAGAGTGTCCAGTTTTAGATTTGCCTGCTTGTTCTTCAAACTTAAATCCAATGGATAATACATAGGCTATCTTGGCAAGAAGTACAGTGGAAACTGGTTAACTTGAACCAAGATAATTTGAAGTTATCTTTCTTCCAATTATTCAGCATAGGGATATAAGTGTTAAATTAAACTGGTTAACTTGAATAGGGTTTTGAAATAGTATTTTCATAAATTTTCCAGAATTTTAATTTTCTGTTAAATATTTAACATTCATCTATTGAATAAACCAATCAAAAACTTTCTGTAAAGCATGGGAACAACATATGACCAAAATATGACCAAAATAAACATTGTGCCATGTGAGGGCAGATGGGGAAATCTTCACACATTAAAAAGTTCCAATCTGGGTGGAAGTCTTCACCACCTTTAAACACCCAGTGTATAGCCCTGATTTAGCACCAAGCGACTTCCACATCTTTCCTCAACAGAAAAAGTGGCTAGGAAGGCAGAGGTTTGAGACTAATGACGATCTTCAAAACAACATTAGGGCCCATCTCGGGTCATTGGCGGCAACATTCTATGAAGAGAGGATGGAAAAGCTCATCCACAGATATGACAAATGCCTCAATCTTCACAATGATGTTGAAAAGTAACCAGGTTTGTAGCTAACTTTTGGTAATAAATTTATTTTGTTATTTACACTTGTCTTTTTTTTATGGACCATCAGAGGTTGAAAAAAATCCTATGTATATTGTTACATTTTGTATATATTTGTCATTTATTGTTCTTTATGTGCATTTTTCCATGGTGTAGCATATCCTATACAACTCTTGTCCCAGAAACAAACAAAATTTTCATCACAAAACTAAAGGCACTTAAGAAATTTAGTACCCTTCAATGAGAGCACTTTTACTCAATATTCAATTTGTAATTGATTTCTTGCTGATTTTTTTAGCATATTTTGGGAGACCATAACTACTGCTCTACCATTTGGTTTTTCAACTCTGCAATGTTAGTAATTTTTTTTGCATATACTCTGTCCTTTATCTTTACAAAGTAAAACTTAAATGTATTCAAGAGGAATTGGTTATTTTCTTAAATGTGCAGTATAGAATGTTGAATATGAATTTCTTAGCTAGTGTTTGTCACTGTGTTTTTCCCACACAATTTGTCGTTTGGTAAGTATTAAGCTTCAGTCTCCTGTGAATAATCTTAGAAACCAAAGCTAGGTTTAAATGTAAGAAAAATGAGCTAAAAATCACATGAAATGAGATTGCCAACAATTTTAATGTAGACAACTCAAGTAAACAGAAATGACACACATACCATGTATGGCCATTTAGTGAGCAAGTCTGATAGTTGAGAATTTCAAATGCCTTTTTTCATAATTCCATATAGATTAAGAGAAATGTCAGAATATTAGGTGACAGTGAAAAATTAAGTGATTCTTTGTACCATGTTTTTATTACTGAACAACACTTCAGTAATAAAACTATTCAAATTAAAATTTAGTGTTTTAATTATCATCATTAAGTATATTATTCCTTTGTAATGTTTTAAATTGTTATAATTTTTTCATGTAATTAATCTCTTTATTCATTATAAAACAATCTTGTATTAATGTACCAAATAATGAAAAAATTTTAAGTTCATATTGTTTCTATTTATTTTTATATAACTGCTAATATATTGTCAATTAATTTCTTTGATTATGTAATGAAAATTAAAATGCGGTTTCAAACAATTCTAGTTAAAGTGAGAAAATGACAAATATTTAATGAAATTTTAGAAAAGAAACAGTGACAAAAATTCAAATGAAAAATAGAATGGTCAGATAGAAAAAAATGTATACCTTATGCAGTTTTCAAAACTTCATGTGTAGATTATATGACATATTTATTGATATTCATAATAATCATCTTTAAAGTAATGAAATATACTTGAATTTTAATAAATTTCAAGTCTTCATTTTATTAGAATTTTAAATTTTAAACACTGTTCAGACATCAAATTGTTTCTAAATTATCTTTATGAGGCCAAAGTATGTTTTTGATGTAATGGAACCAAAGTATGATGATTTGCTTAATTAAGCAAATCATCATACTTTGGTCTTATGGTTATTTTTAATTATTGCAAAGCACAATTGAAATGTAAATGATAAATTTTTTTCAATGATTTAATCAGCATTTTAATCAATTTTATTTTTATAACAACAGTTGATAATAACTATAGCGTTATTATAAATATCAGTAATATTTATAGCTTTAAGAGTTTATAATTCTGATTATTTTATAAATTTTTATAGCTAATTTTGTAAAGAAAATGTTTTTGAAAAAGCCATATGGAATTGCATATGAATGTTACTTGATACAACTATTCACTTCATTTCTCTGTTTTAAAAAGTACAAGTTTTTAAAGCTATTACAATGTTTAATATATTTAAAATTTTGAAAATACTGTATAATTAATTGTTGATTAAAGTATGTATGTATGTGTTACTGTAAATGCTCGAACTATGGTAAATCCTAAGATTTTGCAGTAAAATCTAAGATTTACCAAATCATTGTGGTAAAAGTCCGAAATGTTCTGCGATCATCGCTAATTTTGAACTTTTACCAGCATTTACTCGGTATATCTTAGGTTTTATCTCAGAGACATGTAAATGTTGAAAAAATAGTCTCTGATCCCGTACCGCACTGCGCCGCCACCTTCGCTCGCCGCATTCCATCGTTTGACACGTTAGAACGCGCACATTAATTCTAATCTTGTTTGAGATTTCTTTGTCTAAAAGTTATTTTTGAATCAAGATGAGTGTGAAATGGAGATTTTATGAAATAATGGATGAGCTCATTGCAAGCAAGAAAGATAATAACTTTTATCTCAATAGAGACAAATACGCAAAGTGTTTGGAGGAAGTAAAAGCTGCAAAGAACACGAAAAAGAAACAAGCTGTTCATTGCAGGCATATAAAGCGTTAGGACATTTTGACTATAGGCGGCGAAGAAAAACTAATTGCGCCTACGAAGGANAATATCCAAATATGAAAATTGGCCAAAATGTAAGACTGAAAGTGCCTGAAATTGACAAAACTAAAACCGACCCGAAAAGCGTTATTGCAGTTGTAATAGATGTAAAGGACAACGAGTTTTACCAACTAGGTACCAAAATTGGAGTGCTAAAGCAGCTTTATACACAAAATTAATTTACCTCATGCCCTGAACACTTTATCAAGATAGAGGAAGTTGTTAAAGATAAAGAAGTGAGTCTTCGAGAAGTTGTCTTTGACCGGAGGACAAGGTTTCAAGAAATGTAACTGCCTAAAAAAATGCGTAACAAAGAAGTGCACTTGCAAGTCATCAGGATTACTTTGTAATTCGAAATGTCATTATACCTCTCCATGTTGTAACAAGTAAAATCCTTTTTTACTTCTATTAAATGAACAATGAATACTAAATGATTAAAAAAAATACTGTGATTACTGATTAGCTTAGCCAACGTAAGCTATTATATTTTTTTTGACAAGATAATTTAATTTTTTGTTATGTTAAAATAGTATTTTTAAACTGTTTCACTAGTTATTTATAAATAGGACTTAGTAAGTTGACTGTTTATAATAATTGCAATAAATGATTATTAAAATACTCATTGTTTTATTTCCAAAACCAACATTTACTAATCGTCATTAGTAAAACCTAGCATGTACCAAATTCTAATGGGAAAAGCCCGGAAAATCATCACACTTTATAAAAATCCTTACATTTACCAACTCATGTTAGTAAATCCGAAGATTTACAAGTAAAACCTAGGATTTACCAATATATGGGCTTTTACAGTAACATATGTATGTTTGTTTGTTTGTTTATTATATTATTAAGGCAAAAAAATATAAATTTAACAGAAATTTAATTCATTTATACCGGATATTAATACTAGTAAGGAAAAAATGGATATACTTTCACTATAATACAGTGTGTATTTTTTTTATCAGAATTTTTTAAGTCTTGTATTCTATTTTTATTGCATTTTAATTTTTATAATTCCATTTTCTTTATGATCAGACATGAGGATATCTATAAATTAGGTTGAAAATGCTAATTTTGATTTTAAAAAAACTGGATTACAGCAAAGATATGCCTATTTCTTAACATGCTATAAATTTATAAATGCAAAAAAACAGAAGGTTATTTTTATGGTAGAGAGAAAAAATATAAGAATTGTAATAACTTTCTTAATTGCTTTCCATATTGTGATATCCTCTTAACCTTAGTAGTCACAATTGGTAATGGACAATGGAAGCTGTCAGTAGATCCCAAATGCAAGTTACTTGCATGCTGCTCTGGTGGCAAATATTTACATAACACACAGGAGTTCACTGCAGAATGCATAGGCATTGTATCTGAGACATTTCAAAAACTGTACTGAGCCCAGTAAATCGCTTATTGTTTTTTTGATTTGTATTTGAGTTATAATATTAAGAATGGGAAAATCAAATGTAAATTGTTCAGTGTTTGGATGTTCTAATACACTAGCAAACACTTAACATGTAATGCCAAAAGTTTCATTTTATTGTTTTCCTGCATGTCCACACTTTAAGCAGAGGCGATAAATTTTTCTAAAAGGCAAAAGTAAGTAATACAGAATTTATTATTAATTTTTTAAAAATTGATATGAATTATTTTCTAAAAAACATTCTTGTAAATATAGTAAAAACATCACAGTGGTTACCCTCTAAATCAGCATAGATATGTAGTATGCATTTCATAGGTGGGGAAAAAGTGAAGATCCAAGATGTCCAAATTATCTATGTTTAAAAAAGAAGCAATGAAGAAAACTGTCAACATAAACAGTCAGTGAAGAGATATAAATGCTTAATGAACAGAAGGAACATTTTATTTGAAGGAGGAGGAGGAAAACTTTGATATAGCAATTTAAAATTTTTAGATACTAAAGAAAAACCAAAATGTGACTTTGAAACTCAAATGGAGGCTACAAACAAATAATTTTGGAGACAAATATTTTTATTTGCATGACAGGTAACAATGTTTCTGAAATTAAAGTTCTCCATGTTAAAATGATTTCAAAAGAATGTGGAGAAAATCATAGTTCATGTCATTTTAGTGATGTAGCAAGTTTTCATGATGATGATCAGTCTTTAAAAGATCCAACATCAGTAGGATTTGATGTTTTCAATTTACTTTTAGGCATGCTTCCAAACAGTCCTGTTAGTTTATGAATTGTCTTGGGAAAATAAGTTACTAATTATTCTAACGAAGTTAAAGTTGGGTTTATTCTATTCAGCATTAGGTGCATTGTTTGGAATTCATAGAATCACCATTAAAACATATTTTTTACAAATTTTAGAGATTATTTTTATTGCAACACAAGGTTGGATTATTTGGCCAACAAAATTATCTACAGTATTAAGGCTACATGTCTCAATCATTTAAAGAAAATTATCCTGAAACAAGAGTAATCATTGACTGTATAGAAATTAAAACTGAGAAGCCATCATCAGTTCAACATCAAATTTAGTTTTATTCCTAATATATATCTTACTATATGCTACTAATACTATAAAATATTTAATTGAAATTGCCCCATCAGGACTTGTAACTTTTCTTTCTAGTGGGTATGGAGGAAGAAGTACGGATTTGTTTATAACAAATGATTGTGGTATTCTGCAAAAACTGGAGGAAGGAGATATTGTTATGGCTGATAGAGGGTTTCCTCAAATTAAATTGGGTGTCGAAAATAAAAATTCTATTTTAATTGGGTCTTTTTTTTTTTAGACCCCAATTTTTCATTTAATGTGAGAGTGTCTCTATCATTACATCTTTACTTTGCCTATAGCCCCAACCTACACTTCGAAGAGTGTTATGTAATGATAGAGACATACTCAAATTGTCTTATTTCTCAAAACCAAATCAAAAGCAATTTAATGATAAAGAAATGGACGAAACATACAAAATTATTCGTGTAAGAATTCGTGTTGAGAGAGCTATTGGCAGAATTAAAATTTTTGAAATATTGAACTGCAGATTACTCGTTTCACTTCTTCCATATGTAGATGAAATAATGATTATGCAGTATTAGTAAATCTGCAGCCTCCAATAAACGAGTGAATTTTTTTATTGTGAAAACACTAAAGCTGTGGAATTCCCCATTGTTGTTTTCCATTGGTAACACTTTTATCTTTATGATTATTTAATGCAAAAATAGTTGCTGCTATATGTTTGCACTGATCATGGATAACTTCCTCGCACTTAAACATTGCTGAAATTATTTTCCATTTGCTGATCATTAAAAATTAATTTGTATTAAAAATGTAATTCACAAAACATGGTATGAAATATTTTTATTAAAGAAAAAAATCAACAGTATATACCTTAATAAAAGCAGTGATATACAATGTTGTTTCATTGTCATGCAAATCATCCTGTTTGTTTATTGCATATTATGCTGACATCTATAATTATTTAAAGTGCAAACTAGCAATTTAAATGTAAAAAAAATACCTTAATACAAATATAATATGATTTCTCATTGATTTTCATTTGGTGTAGGCAGGTAGCTGTACCATCATTTTTAATTTCTTTAATTGCAACTATATGTTTAGCCTTTGCAAGTAAAATTCCTTTCTTCCATCTCAAAGATGGAAAAAAATTCATTGTGGACTGGTTGAATCATTTTAACATGTGGTTGAAACCACATGTTAAAATTACATCGGTCATTATTGACTAATAGAGAAAAATTATACTTCAGTTAATGAAAGTTCTGTTTTTTAATTGTATATTTTATTTAAAACATTAAAAATTGTAAAAATTTTCAATTTCAACTTAACAATTACTTGATTTTCTGTACCAAGAAACTTTCTGGATTTTTCTCCTATGTGTTATGTAAATATTTGCCACCAGGGTGGCATGCCACTAACTTAATTCTATAGAATGGCAAAATGATATCACTTTTGCCATGTAAGCTGATGGAATGTCAATGGAATACAAAGTTGAAAATTTTCAACTTTTGGCTGTCACAGAAAGTGAAATGATAAAAATTAGACAAGTAGGAAAGTCATTTAGAAACGATATCATAAACATCATGTGGGATGAGACCATTTGACTGGCAGTCAGCATGGCATGGCTAAAAAGCATGGTACAGTACATTCAATATCAGGTTGAATTAATTGCAATAGCTTAACAAATGTCTTGAGGCATTTGGAGAAATTTACATTTGGATAAAATATATTTCATTTATTTGCTGTATTATCTGAATTAAATATTAATCTGAAATAGAAATACTTACTGCATAAACTATTTGGGGTCATGTAATTGTAATAGACTGCACTGCATTTGTGTACACATGAACTTTTTTCACTTTCTTATAATTCCTGTATAGTAACTCTCTTCAAAAATTATAATTACATGATTGTCAATTTTTGTCTTTTAGGTTAAATTTCCATTATACAGCATGTTTTATTTCACTTTCTGTATCTTATAATTCTGCAATTTCACTTCCTACACTTTCATGAGATCCTTTATATATTGTCACAAAGTAACCACTAAACTCTGTGAAATTTACTTCTATAGATTACACCAACTAAACCAGTTAATAAAAATTACTTGTATTTACAGATAACTATAAGCTAGAATAGTATTTTAACTTAAAACAGTTGATGTATTAAACATACTTTTAATACATCAACTGTTTTCATTTTCTTACAACCAAAGAAAGCATCACACACTTCATACATCACCCAATTTTTTGGTTATTAGAAGAAACACCAATGGTGGAAGATATTTATCTTATACATTTCAGGTTTAGCATCAGATATCACAACCACACAGGCCGTCAGTATCTTACCTGCAAGTAAATTTTGAAATGGATATAAAACTGTCAAAATAAATCATTCTAGCATGTTATCACAAAGTTTTCCCTGCAATCATAAAGTAATTGCAGTTTATTGTAACAAAATAGAATATGTACTAATGAAAACATGTTATTAAAATATCAGTAAAAATAATATTTTATATTAATGATTATAATTTACAGTAAATTTTAATGTAATTTTAATGTAAATTATATATATTCATCTAATACAAATTATCCAGATGTTTTTATTTGAAATGAATAACGAGATACTAAAAATAAACTTATTGAGTCATATGAATATATTGACAAACTTAATGTTGAATGAATTAATTATTCCCACCTCACATTAGTAGGTTTTTAATTAATTTAATTAAACCAAGGGCTAAGAGCAATTTCTTTATATTAATGCTGAATGCTTAGTTTGTTAGTCACACTGCATTTTTTAGATTTTGAATGTGATTTAGAAAAGAAACATTTTATATTATTATATAATACAGGTTAGCCCATTAGTAATTATAACAATGGTACTGGTTATGAAATGGTTAAACTGTATTACTCAAAATAATACCAGCAGATGAGCCCGGCATTGCTCAGACAAAGAACAACAACAAAGATTAAGAGTATTAGATTATTTCGTACTTCTAATCCTTCTATTCTAATAGCCCAGGACGCCCACTAATGGGCATTCTAGCAGCAGCTGTGTCATTCTGTGGTATAAATAATAAATTCCTATTACAAATAAAAATAATAATATACTGAATTTCTCATGTCATACAGTACTAAAATGCAACCAAAAATGCAAAAAACCACATCAAATAATAATATACTGAATTTATTGTTAATTTAAATAATAGCTAGGGGTGCCCCTAGTGGCCATTTTTGGCATACAGTGACAGAAAGAATGAATCTGGTTTTTCAGCTTTATATAGTTAGATATGAACTAAGAATTTAGGTAATTTAGAATTAAATTTTTCTCTTTAATTTAGAATTTAGAATTAAATTATTCCACTGGACTTTTCCTGTGGGATTTTGCAAATAATAAAGTGTATTGTATATTTATGCATAATTTGAATGATCTGAGAGAGAGAATCTGTCAAGCTATTGGCGGCATCATACTTCACATGCTACTGAATGCATGATTAGAGTGGAATATGAGTTGGACATGTGCTAAGTCACTGTTGGTACATTTATTGAAGTGTTTGAGTGTAAAAAAATCTGCCAAAGTTTTTGTACTAGAAAACAACTTTTTCATTAAATTATAATTTTTTGATTTATACTCTATTAAATCTCTAGGCCATATACCCAGTATTGTGTCTGGATATTTTGAGTCTTGCATATTTTGAGCTTGCTGTCATCAGTTTGTTATTTAGCAACCAGAGTAACTTTGGTCATGTTTCTTTATGTAGCGAGAGTGTAGTGAAAATGACGTCATGAGCAGCTATTGCTACACGTCTCTGCATTATAGTTTAGAAACATTTTCCACTAGAGCTAAACATGGATGCTGTAATCTATCCTTTAATTCCAGTTACAGCCAAAAGTAGTGCTTTAGTTAAAGAACAACAACATTTAAATAGAGATAAAGAGTTGAGTATTTCTCTTCCTGAAAATGTGAGCAAAGTAGAGATAAGAGATAGATAATTATATTTAAAATATGGTATTTGCTTATTCTTTAGATAACTTTCAGAGTCATTTTATAAAATTTAACCCTTCTTAATCTTTCCATAATATTTTAATCAAAAGTCACTTTGACTTTTTTATTTTCACAGCATAATATCACATTACACATACAAGCATCCATTTTGCTTTACATGTGTAGCAGACATAAAAGCTGCTTTATCTTTACTGCAGCAAACCTCTTGCAGCAAATGTTTTTAGAAACGGTCTGCTATATTACAGCACTTCATTTAGAAACACTTTTTTGTGTAGTGATCAAGCAGTGCTGCATAAAGAAACACAACCTCTCTTAATATTGCAAGGCATTATTTCCATCTGCAGCTGACTATTTTCATTGTTTTTGAAAAAAATCACTTTTTTTTCTTTTTCTGTTTACTTTCCTGGCTGTTATATAACTGTTATTTTGACCCTCTGGGTCTTTTGGTCTTTTTGCAAATCTTGATGTTTGTTTTGAATCCCTTGAACCCAAAAAAATTTAAAATAATGGAAAATAAATTCTGTATGTATGTGTGCTAATGTCTATTTCATTTAATAGCTTGGGATGGGATAAAGATTAAGAAATACAATTTGGCATTTTAACTTGTATATAAGGGGCATTGATGCTATTAAATTTTGGTGGTGAAATGTCAAGGTCTTATCTTAAGTGGGACTGCACTTAATGAAAATTTTACTTATTATTGGAATTTAAAATTTTTAAAACCTACTTCTACCCTAATAAATTAAGCTTTTTGCCATTTTATAATAATTATTAATATAAAAAGTGTTTTAAATAAGATCTCAACAGATGGCACCACACATTTAAGTAACCTTTTTGTCCAGAAAGTTACGCAACTCATTACAGGATTTTTTAATTAATGTCTTTGGGCTAATATGTCTTAGTGTTACTTCAACTAATGCAACAATTTGCTGGATTTTTTTAACTTGCATAACTTTTTCAGTAAAGCCAGGAAACTTGTTGCCGGATTTTTAAAGCTAATTATCAAGCTTATGATTTATATCAGCGATTCCCAACCTGGGCTATCAGTGATTCCCAACTCCTGGGTACGCAATAAGTTATTTACGGGTACAGAAAAGAGTTATTTATTATGGCAGAAAAAATAATATAGTATGTATCACAAATTAATAGTATTAAAAAATTATTAGGTAAAAAACGTTCCTTGCAGTAATCACAAACTTTATTATACACTAGCATCCCCGTCGCGGCCTGCCCGCTCTTATATACATATAGAACTTAGAAAATTTGAACTAATTGTTCATTAATTATTTTTGAGTGATCAATGTGTAGTATTGCAGTAGAGTTTTGCAAAATATAAAAAAAATAAAATCATAAAACTTCTGAATAAGTTATATTGATGTGAAACCTAAAAAATTCCTCACTACACACATTCGATTCTGAGCCAAACAAATTTGTTGCCCTTCCAGTCTTTGCTGTAGAAGTGTAGATTCATGTCATCTACAATTATGAACTGTTAAGAACATAACCACGAAATTACCAACATACCAGCATAAATTCATTTCAAAAACTAACGTTTTCTGCAGTCTTCAACGGTCATCATCAGGTTCGAATCCAAGATTTCAAAAAATCGAACATTGCCATGTTCAATTTTTTGAAATCTTGGATTCGAACCTGATGATGACCATTGAAGACGGTAGAAAACGTTCGTTTTTGAAATGAATTTATGTTGGTATGTTGGTAATTTCATGTTTATGTTTTTAATTCTCACACCAGTATGATGAATGATTATTATGAACTGTTTCTTCCTATTTGTGCTCTTGCAGTTCTCAGCATTATTTATCAATCAATCTCAAAAATATTCACCAATAACTATTTCGAATATTTTGTACAATTACCTGCAGAAACGATTTGAAAACCTGCCATAAGTACTGTACACATATGGCCATCTAGCGTGATGATGTCACTTTTTTAATTCCTCAAAAATTTTGCTAATTAACTAATTATAATTTAATGTCAGTTCTTCAAATATAATAGTAAACTTCAATAATAGACTTTTCTTATGGACAACGTGTGTCACCATCTAGTGAAGAGAGAGAGAGAGAAATAGACAGACGAAAATCCGTTGCAGTTTTATTTAATTAATAAAAAATCTGTAGGTTTGATTAATGGTAAACATTCCAGGGATCATAAAGATGCTACAGTTAAAGTTTGGTAACAATTGGTTCAGTAGTTTTCATGGTTAGTGGTCACAAACAAAAAATACATTGTCTCTTTATATTGTAGTATAGATTTCAATGCAAAAATAGAAATAAAAACTTATGCTGCCAATTGTACAATGCAACAATTGTAACATTTATTGATCTGTTGTTCAATAAATGTTGCGCAGTCGGTATTTATTTTTTAATGAATCATATGATAAAATGAAATTTTCTAAAAATTCTGCAAATACTTAATTATCATTTTAGTTGTTGTTTTTAACATTATATTTTTACACTAAATATATATTGAATTTTGTTAATGAATCATCGAAACTATTTAATATCAGAGTTAAGAATAATGAAAATGATGTCATATTTATAAGCAAGATTTTAATGTTATAGGAAAGATATTTGAAATAATCTTTTTGCATTAAAAAATATAATTGATTGTAAATTTAAAAAATAGTATAAATTATTATTTAAACTTTTTTACTATTTGAATTTTTACTGAAATAATTATATAAAATGTGTTTTTCTAGTGTCTCATGAAAACATAAGGGTTGCCTTAACAAGTATAGTTTTGGCAAATATCCCATTTTTTCTACCTTTATAAATATTCATCTCCCATTTATCATGGCTGGATCTTCTGCTGGCCCTGCACTTTCTCATTCATCTGTTACACGGAAACGAGGATTAGGACGTTTTTCTCTTCGACGAATTTTTGGTAGCACAGCATTTGGTAGAAGGAGCATGGGAAGACATTGTACTGTTCCTTTAGATGTTGATTCCTGCTCTCACAATAATTCAATTAATCTTACATCTGGACCAGATCATAAGGTACTGTACATTTTGTCACTTATTTTTTCTTAGATAAATACAGTGGTATCTCAGGATACGAACGCCCCAGCATACGAAATTTTCAGGATATGACAAGAAATTCGAACATACTTTTCCTCCACGATACGAATAAAAACTCACCATACAACGTTACGTTAGTTTGCGGTGCCATTTTTTATTCACTTCTGTTTATTGGTCTCAGTCTGTGTGTTTGCTTCGTCGTGGAAGGATCTCGCTCGATAAAGGAAATCTTGAGGTATTATCAGAAAGTGACTGATTTTATTGAAAAGAAACATCCCGAAAAGGTTCACACTGGCCATATTGCTGCTTGGAGTAATGATATTTGCCTAAGTCATTTTAGAAACATTTTAAAATGTAGGCAAAGCCAAACCTGTTTGGATAGATATTTTACCAAGCTTTCAGCTGGTGGAAGTGAAGGAAAGAAAGCAAAAAGCAGTGAATAAAAATTAAAAAATATATATATATAAAACAACACTAATTTTTTTTTATCTTTTCTAAGTTATTTTTAAGTTATTGTTACATTATGTTATGTAAGTTAAGTTTTAGTATTATTTTCCTTTTCCTTCTCTTCCGCCACCTATTTACACCTCCACCATCGTCTATCCTCAAAGGTAAAGTGCAAATAAAACTACATTTTTTTTTATCAATTATTATTCTATTACGATTATTTATACATTTACAACTACAAAACGCATTTTTCAGTGTTTTCCTTACTATAGTTATTATTATTTTTTTTAATGTATTACTTAGCTTTAATTTGAGTATGTTTTTCGTGTTGGAACAAATTATTTGGTTTTACATGTAATCGTATGGGGAAAAATGATTCACCTTACGACATTTTTATGATACAATCTCAGCGTCGGAACGGATTAATTTTGTATCCTGAGGTACCACTGTATAATAAAACATTAGAACTAGTTTTTTTAAAGAAACTTTTACTTGATTTTTAGTTAAAATAACTTTGAGAATAGTAATTGAAAAAAAAATCTTTTACTGGAGTCAATAACTGTAAACAATGAAAAATAAGTCATTCTTCAAGCTCTTTCAAGCATAAAAAAGCTCATTAACAAGAATTTGGTTATATAATATTGAATATAACATTTATTGATCATGATTATGAAAAATAATTGAGTGCTATTTTTTAAATAAGGTCTGTTTGTGAATAAGAGTGAGAATGACGCACGATTGCAGCAGTGTGCATGAGCATCTGCTTTCAGCATGCTTTGTGCGTATTTAGATGCCATTTGCAGTCATATTGTCTGTCTGTGTGCTGATCTGTTGAAGTTTATAATGTTTAAGAAAATTGAGTCACCCGCCGACTGTAAGATATGATCTACTATTTGATTTCAGCATGAAAGATTGTGGTAACTGTCTTTTGGGACAGGAAAGGGACTTTGTTAGTGGATTTTATGCCAAGAGGCACAACAATCAATTCTGATGCTTATTGTGACCTTGAGAAAACTCCGCTGTGCCATGCAAGACAAGCAGCGCGGCCTAATGTCTTCTGGCGGCAGGCAGCAGATTTCTTTGAAGTCTGAATTTAAAAAATTTTTGAGCGGTATGACAAATATTTGAGCAAAAATGGAAATTATGTAGAAAAGTAGATAAAAGTATGTATAATATGGGAAAAAATATATTTTAATGATATTTACAGTATAGTGGGTGTTTCATATAATGTACACCTCGAATAAAGGACACTGTAAACAACAGACTTTCTGTTTGGCCATTACATGACTCTAGCAACGAACTGGCTACAAACAACAGACTTTCCGTTCAGCAGTTATGTGAGGTGAACAACAAACTTTCTGTGAACAAGTGCAAATGATGTTTTCGCTCTTTTGCCGTTGCCAATGACAATCTGCTATTTTTATAATATATTAGTATTATTAGAAGATATTATTAGTATATCTAAAGTACAGAGCTCCTGTTGGGATTCGGCTTGCTCCCTTGCTTATTACATACATCACCTCAGTGCAGGGTATTTACATTTATTCAAGTGTTGTGCAAATCATGGCTTCTAAAAAAACAGACAGGTTATTTCAATTGAAACAAAGCAAGACATTATCAGAAGGAGTGAAAGTTGACAAAAACTTCCTTGTCAAATGGGGAGAGGTTCAAGGAGTTTACCAACACTCATTATCCAAACAGAGCTGAGGCCAACAGGATCAATGATCTCTACAATGACACCTTTGCCTGTCATTTCCGACAGGTGTTGAAGAAAAGAGAGAGAAACATACCACCTTGGACATGTTTTTCAAGAAGCAAGCTGCCAAAAAACAAAGGATGGAACAAGAGGAGATGACCCTGCAAGCTCCGGTAGCCTCTCCTGAATCTGACTCCGATTAAAAAACAATAAAAAGAGACCAGCTGCAATGTGTAAAATGTCTGTATCTGTATGAATGTGTAAAGAAAGTGTTCCTCCACCTCCTCCTCACATCATCTCACTATCTGGCATAATTGGTGACTGCTCCATTTTCATTTTTTTTCTTTATGGAACAGTACGGTTATTTTATGCTGTGGAACAAATTATATGTTTTAACATGTATTTCTATGGTAAAATGCGTTTCGTATAATGAATTTTTCACTTAACGGACATGCACCTGGAACGGATTAAGTATGTTATACGAGGCACCACTGTATTTTTCTTATTATTAAAAATGTACTTTATTTAAAAAATAGCCCTCGTACATAATAAATATTACTTTGGTATATTATATTATTTTTATGTACCATATCTCTCAACGAAACTTTTTCACTTGTTAGGTAAGATTTGTTCCAACCCTGAATGAACAAGTCAGCTGTTAAATAATGTATGCAAGATGCATTACTCATTTAGATATGCAAATATTATTGTTCATGCAGAAATGTTATGAAAATAGAGGCAAATCATAAAGCAGTGCTATTTCTTCACCTAGAAGATCTGAAAACTCAGAACATTTTGAAGTGTCTGGGACTGAAATGGAGGTTTATCCAGAAGCTGTAAAGCTGTATAGCAATACAGGGGAAGTCAGATCTACTTCTTGGCATGGAAAACACAGCTCTGTATGGATGTCAAAAGTGGTTAAGTGTAAGGAGCATCTGATCATCTAAATCAAATTCCATCTGAGCAGTTGGCAAGGAAGATTGGCTGCAAACTTACGATAGTAAATCATCAATACATCAAACCATTCAAAGTAACCTACACTTCTGTGCTTACAAGAAACAAAAAATTTGTGGCCTGATAGAGAAGCTATGGTGGAGAGATGCACAAAGTTGATTTCCAACATCAAAATCATTTGATTCTTTTTTATGATAAAAAAATGTTCTAGCTGCAACATAAATTCTATAGCCAGAATAACTGCATCTAAGCAGAGTCCATAAAGGCTGTTCCCAGAGCAAGATACAGATCATAGAACATATCCCAGGTCATGATTTGAGTGCTATCTCTGTTTTCAGTAAGGTGCCATTGGTATTTGTCAAACTGGAATTAAAGTGAATCATTATATCACTTACATCCTGGTGGGTTATCTAAAGTTAAACATCAGGAACATGTTTGGAAAGGATCATTTCTACTTTAAGCAGGATTCTATGCTGTCATATAAGGCCAACTGTATGGTGTCCTTGCTGGAGAAAATATACCAGCATTCATCATGCCAAATGAATTGCCTATTTTATCACCAGACCATAACCCACTAGACTACTGTATTTGGGTCTGTATACTGGACAAAATCCACATTACAAATGTCTATAGCATCAAAGGACTCCATGAGAACTATTTGAAGATTTGGAATTTATAAAAAAGATTTGGAACAAAGTTGTCATCTTGTTCAAAATCTTTTTATTTGGCAAAGATCTTGAACAAAGTTATGATTGAACGATGAAGTTATGCTGCATGTAACATATTCATTGCAACGATGAAGGTTGTACAGATGAAAGGAGAATGAATTTAACTCCGTTATTTTCATAACTAAACTATTATTCTATCCATGTAAAAAAATAAAAATTTAAAAACAAATTGCTTGTTTTATTGCATAAGACAAATGGAGCAGTTTCATTGGTGCATCCTTTACGATAGAAGTTCATTAATCCAACACTTCATAATCCAGAATGTCAGCATAACTGGATAAACTTGGTATTCTTTGGCCTACCTAGGCTCATATATCAAAAACTTCCAAAACCAACCAACCATAATGTCAGTAATTTAGAACTCTCTGAAAAGTAGCCAGTAATCAGGAATTGTCCAGTAATAATCTGGCATGATAGTATTTTGTAAATCAGAATATTTAATATGCACATCGAGTATACATGGTGCACTAAACATTATGGACAGAAATACAGTATATCTGGAAAAAATTACTAATAACTGTGTGAGTTGAAGAAATTGCAAAGGAAATACAGTGGAACCTTGCTTAACAAGCACCTCTCATAACAAGTAATTCGCATAACGAGCAAAACAAGTTGTAAAAAAATAAATTGCTTAACGAGCGTCTGTGTTTAGCACTCATTCTACTAGCATTTTAGTGTTGTTTGTGATCACACATTCTTTTAAACTTACGTTCAGACATATTACATATAAACGTCAACAGCCATAGCCTGTTATGTAATAAACATGCCAAATGCTATACCAAATTCATGGACTATGTAAAGGCTATACTTAAATATTAGAAATTAATTAATTTGACTAGTTATGCTGCCATCTCGTATTAAATTCCCTAAATGTCTAAATTAAAAATTAATTATTTATAATTAATAAATTTAATATGAAATGGCAGCCTAACTGCCTACCTCTAGTCCAGTGATTCTCAACCTTTTTTTCGTCATGGTACTCTTTTAATAATTTAAAAATTTGGTGGCACACAGTTACTTCAGTAAGTACCACAGGACAATCAGTGATGTCATAACAGTGATTTTTAAATGCAGTTGGTTATTTAGGTCACATTTTATAAATGCCTTGGTAACTACTGGCAGTTATGGTAACACTGGTTACAATTTTCAAATGTGCCCTAGGAAGTTAGAACTGATTGAACTACTTGTCTGACGTCGTTTATGTATGGGTATTTGCAGTGGCAGCACACTTCAAAAATCTAACAGCACATTAAAGTGCCGCGTCACAGTGGTTGAGAATCACTGCTCTAGTCAAATTAATTAATTTCTAATATTTAATTATAGCCTTTACATAGCCCAAGAGTTTGGAATATCATTTGGCATGTTTATCAGACATATTTCAATTTTTTATTTGTTCTCTGCAAATTGAATTTGCATTCCAGGTTGGTTCATTTAGCACCAGAAGAAAAGATAAAGATGATTCACGCTCCTTAACAATGTATATTGTATAATTTTTTTGAATAAATGTTATACATAAAATATTTGAGTATTTTTTTTTTTTAGCATGGAACTCATTGTCATATTTTACATTAATTTATATGGGAAAAATTGTTTCACTTAATGAGTATTTCGCATTATGAGTAAGATTCTAAACGAATTATGCTTGTTAACTGAGGTCTCACTATAAGAATGGAAATGTAAGAAACATATATCGTTGGAAAGAAAAATTTTAAAGGAATCAGAAAAGCCCAAAATAACTAATGCCGAAGGATGCAGATTGTATAGAGAGCGTGTCAACTTCGACATGAATATTTCAAGTGTGCCACTACCTGAACCGATAGCTATTAACTTGGAACATGATAACTATCAAGACTTTACTCATTTACATGTTATCCTTCCTCTAATAACACAAAGACAGATTCATGCCTTAAATGATTGCAGTTGTGTTCCATAAAAAACTCTCCCAATTTTTTGACCTTTGTGACATTTGGTTAACTCATTGCTGTCAATGAGTTAACCAAATGTCACAAAGGTCAAAAAATTGGATTGACATTTTGGATTGAGTGATTGACCTCATGCAATTTATGTATATTTATTTGTTGTATTTTTCGCTGCTGGCCACATACAGCATGTGAAGATAATAATCCTGCCAATTTTGACAGATTGATAATCTGTGATATGTCTTCTCTCTAACTGCAAATTTTCATCTTCTGATGGTCTGCAGAATTTTGGAAGTATACCAAAATATTGCTATAGGGTTAAAGTTGGTTTTCAAAAAACACCATTCATGAGGACCTGCTTTCTCACAAAAATTTCACCACTTCCACTATATGTTTTGGGGAGAGATGGGAAGAAATATAATGACCTTGAATAGGTCTGTGCTAGACCAAAAATAGCATGCTATAAAGCGATTTCTGCCTCTTGCAGAGTGCGTAGTTTCTTCTGCTTAAATTATTTTCAATTTCCCATCTTCTCGCTTTAAGAAAATTTGATTTTATGACACAAGTCTTTTTCTTATTTAAATAATGGTCCAGCACAAATGCATTCAAGATCATTACACTTCTTTCCACCTCTCCATAAAACTTATAATGGAAGCAGTAAAGTTTTGGCAGGAAAGAGAGTCGTCGTCAATGGTGTTTTTGAAAACCTGACTTTAAANAGAATGGGCTTAAATACTTGGCCGAATACTTAATGGAAAGGGGAAATGCAGAGATGTTAATAAGTCAAGGAATAATGTCATAATTGGTCAGGGAATTGCAGATGGAATTATCTGTATGCACTGTAAATGCAAAAAGAGGTACAGTATGTTTATTAGCACTTCACTTCACTTTGTGGTTTGTTAAAAAACTTGTCCATCTTGGTTTGTTTTGATGCCATTTTTCTGCCTATTGAGTACAACTGCTTGGTATTAGCAATGTCATGTACAGCCTGTTTGTTTATGCTGAAATTTGTCAGGAAGGTCTTCATGACTGAAATACAGGGTAGTCATAATTTAAGTTTCACTTTGAACCTCCTATAAAATGATAACTACTAGACCAAATGTTTCTAAACATGGAAATATTATAAAGGAGGTCGTGGAATTTCATAACTTGCAAAAAATAATTAGTTCAAAAAGTCACCACCAGGGGAAAAATTAAGGTTTATTCTTTGTATTGACATCGTAACACATTTTACAAATAACAGTCATAGCAGTAGATGTTCATTTTGTAGTACATTATTTCCTGTAACCATGTTAAAGTGCAATATTACACTCTTCATAGTAGCTCAAAGCATATCAGCTGGAATGTTATGAATATGCCAGCAAATTGCATCTATCAGCTCTGACAAATGTCTGATGTCCTGATAAAAGTGGTTTTAGCAGTAAAACCATATGACATGAGATATGAATTTGCAAAAACACTGGGTGTTCATAAAGTGCCATTTTCCTTTGGTGGTGATTCTTTTTGAACTAGTTATTTTTTTGCAGGTTATGAAATTCCATGACCACCTTTATAATATTTCCAGGTTTAGAAACATTTGGTCTAATAGTTATCATTTTATAAGGCATTCAAAGTGAAACTTAAATTATGATTACTCTGTTTTTCATGGCCTTGCTGGATTTTGGTACTACACTTGGACCAATGTCAAAATGTTAACTAGATGGCTCCTCCTCAATCATATCATCCTGCTTACTCTTTGTACAATTCTTCAATTTTACATATACCAGATGTAACAAGCAGGGTTGGCATGATTTTAAAAAAAATGTTTTAAAACATAAGCATTGGATTTAAAACATTTANGGTTTTAAAAGTTAACAAAAGTATACTATTCTTTTTCTTAATGAATAAAAATATGTTTATTAAAGCAATCAATAATTAACTAAGAATTACAGTCAGAAGGATTGCACATTAATATTAATTTTTCTTTACTGTCTACTTTCCTTTTTGACAGAATATTGTCATCTTCTGAGCTTTCTTGTTAACCTTAATCTGAACTTTCGGCAACATTTTGATTTTTCTTTACTTTTCATAAGATCTGGTACTTTCATTTGCTTGCATTTGTCTAAGAGATCTTTAAAAATATGACTTTTATGTAGTAATTTTTAATTTAATCTATAAAAACAAAATAGTGAGTCTTTTTGGTTCATTTAGAGCAGTGTTTCTCAAATAGGGGGCATGTGACCCCAGTGGAGAAACACTGTTCTAAATGAAAGTAAATTTGATAAGGAAATTTTGAAAATGAAATGTGTTATTTGTTATTAGACAATATACATACAATAATATCATAAAGTACTCAGCAAATCACTATACATATAACTAACACCTTATTCTTGCCGAGAAATATAATTTATTTGAAACAAACAAACGTTTTCAGCCTGATTCAGAGCTCTAACCAATCAAAATAGTAGTTTTATTGCATGTGTTAGTAATTGCATTTATTAATACTTCTACCGTGTTTCCCCGAAAATAAGACAGTGTCTTATATTAATTTTTGCTCTGAAAAGTGTGCTAGGCCTTATTTTCAGGGGGAGGTCTTATTTTTTCCAGGAGGAAGAATTCACATTTATTATTGAACAAAAAAATTCCCAAGTCGAACTTAGACGAGAGTGACGTATATCCGATGTGTCGAACTGTCGCCTTTTTATAGCGTCAACATCGGACTCGATGACCAATTAGTGCTTACTGAACCGTAGCACTATGCAAATGTCATGTGGCGTGATTCCCGGCCAACCAATTAGCCATCACCAGCCGTAACGTTATGCAAATCTGTGATTCCCAAGCCATAGTCTTATGCAAATCATGCNGGTCTTCATGACTGAAATACAGGGTAGTCATAATTTAAGTTTCACTTTGAACCTCCTATAAAATGATAACTACTAGACCAAATGTTTCTAAACATGGAAATATTATAAAGGAGGTTGTGGAATTTCATAACTTGCAAAAAATAATTAGTTCAAAAAGTCACCACCAGGGGAAAAATTAAGGTTTATTCTTTGTATTGACATCGTAACACATTTTACAAATAACAGTCATAGCAGTAGATGTTCATTTTGTAGTACATTATTTCCTGTAACCATGTTAAAGTGCAATATTACACTCTTCATAGTAGCTCAAAGCATATCAGCTGGAATGTTATGAATATGCCAGCAAATTGCATCTATCAGCTCTGACAAATGTCTGATGTCCTGATAAAAGTGGTTTTAGCAGTAAAACCATATGACATGAGATATGAATTTGCAAAAACACTGGGTGTTCATAAAGTGCCATTTTCCTTTGGTGGTGATTCTTTTTGAACTAGTTATTTTTTTGCAGGTTATGAAATTCCATGACCACCTTTATAATATTTCCAGGTTTAGAAACGTTTGGTCTAATAGTTATCATTTTATAAGGCATTCAAAGTGAAACTTAAATTATGATTACTCTGTATTTCATGGCCTTGCTGGATTTTGGTACTACACTTGGACCAATGTCAAAATGTTAACTAGATGGCTCCTCCTCAATCATATCATCCTGCTTACTCTTTGTACAATTCTTCAATTTTACATATACCAGATGTAACAAGCAGGGTTGGCATGATTTTAAAAAAAATGTTTTAAAACATAAGCATTGGATTTAAAACATTTAAAACATTTTTTTAAAACAAATGTTTTAAAACATTTAAAACATGGTTTTTTTTTAAATAAAACACTTGATCTAGTAAAATAGAAAAAGAAAAAAAATTTTACTTTAAAACAGAAAAACTTTAGTGTAAGACTCAAGAATGTACAGAATGTTTTATTTAATATAAAATATAGCATTTTTAAATGTTTCTTTATGCAATGGCATTTTTAAGATTTGCGTGTACAATACACCAAAACAGGATTGACAGCAGTGGCTTCTGCAGTCTTGAAGAATTTCTTATTTTCAGAAATGTACAATGCTCAGTAGTTTTTGTTTAGGTGCTTGAAAACTTTAACAAGCTTTGCTGCCTTTTCCTGTCCATGTTGATTTCTAAGTTTTGAATGAACAAATCCATAGGTAGAGAAAATTCTTTCAATTCCTGCTAAAGAAGCCACTGCTGTGTGCAGCTGTGTAACTAATTTTAAAACAGGTTCATCAATTCTGTTACGTAGTGACTGCCATCATGTAAGAGGAGCAATATCAGTTAACACAGACTCTGCAAATGTGTTGCAGAAATGGGCTAATTTTTGCCAAGTATTTTAAAACTGAAGGCATAGCATCTGGGTAGTAAGCATGGCATAGAGTTAGTGCAGCATCTTTCATTCTGTCTGTGAGCTTTGCATCCTGGTCCAGAAGATTTGCTAAAAGGTGATAGTCTGTGATAGCTACATCTGTCTTTGGCTGCTTGTGTGATTCCAGTGATCCCAAGTTGTTGCAATTCATTTTGAACACTGTAAAAGTAATATCATTAGATGTAAAAAACGTGCTTTTATAGAAAAACTATGAAAAATTTAAAATAACCAAGAAATGCTTTTACTGTATTTGATAAATATAGCTGCAGAGATTATTATTCTTTCATTTGACAGGCATGAAAATTTACATGTGCAGTCTATATTGCTTACAAACCAGTTGACATCGAGAACAGCTGGTAACTGCTTTCCCGGGACATTTACATGGTCAGAATGGTAAAAGTTTAGAATGATTTAAATACTTTGGTTGAAAAAACTCTCATAAAAAACAACAAGGCAATTAAAACATTATTTTATAATAGATTTATAATTTGCTTTCATTTACTAGACAGTAAGAAGTTTATCTAGTTGTTTTTATTATTTTCATGCACCCATCTAATAGTACTTTTTAAATTTGTTTCATCAAATAATAATTATTGTTGGTTTTTTTTATAACACATTTTTTTGTACCTGAAATTAATCTGAAAATGGATGAGTCCAATAAGCCAAATGCATCTTATACTGTGAAGAATATTTTTTTCCCAAAAAATCAATATGAAAAATGTAATGCATCCATTACAATGGTGTTTCTTATAAGGTTGAAAATATATGGTATATAAAATTATTGGAATGATAATTCCATATATTAAACTTCCCCTTTTTTTTCAGAAATAGATCACTTTCTAGAGAAAATACCGGTACAAATAAGTGTCACCTCTAAGCCTTTAGATTTTTGGTACAGTTCGAATATAATAGATGAACAAATGTTTTTGTACTTTGCCCAGAATCTTCTTCAGGTTCACTATCATTCCAAATGTGGAATGTCCTTTGGACAGATTCTGGGCAAAGAAACAAAAATGTTTGTTCATTTATTATATTCTAACTGTACCAGAAATCTAAAGGCTTAGAGGTGACAGTCATAAATAGATGATGATGTTTTGATTTTGGATATATTTCTTCCTGGATATAAAGTAGTTTTTATACAATAATAATTAGTTGCTTTTTGTTCTCTGTCTTTGCAAAATGATTTTGATTAAGTCTCTTATTAACAAATCTGGAAGCATCTGATCATTAATGACCTTTATTGTTTATAAAATTTCAAAATGTATAATAGAAGATTAATTGATGTTGTACAATGATCTTTTACTTCTTCTTAAATTGTGTAATGAACAATTAACTGTTTAGAAGCAGTTAATTAATGGACAATAGCTAAATGAACAATTAAGTATTTAAGTAGACAATTAGCTAGTTAAGGCTGTTTTTAATTGACTCTTATGCATCTAGTCATAAAAGTTGTTTAATTGGTTTCAGTTTTTAATTAGATTTTGATTTGGCCAATTGATAACCATTTTCCTGTTGCTTAATGAATATATGTAGTTTAGATATAAGTTTTATACTATAGCAAACAATGATGTTAATGTGATATTAACAACCTTGTTTTAGCAAAGATTAGAGTAACATTCAAACCAGTTAATTGTTTTAAATCTTTAAGTAGATTCACTGAGGCAGTTTGAATGCTTAATCAATATTTAGAAATTGATTTGTTAATTAGTTTCAATAGAAAATTTGTTTTCTGAAAAGTAATTAAATGCTTTTAACATTTTACAGTGGGCTAAATTAATATTAGTAAAATTAATATGCTTAGTAAAATTAATTATTATACTTACATTAAATTTAATGTATTTAAATAAAAATTTAAATTGCATTATACTGTTATTAAATATTATTGAGTTTTATTATCATTATACTTATTGATATTAAATATTTAAAGATTGAGAGTCATGGCAGTGACTCTTCACCAAGTAAAAATGTCATAGACTGACTATATATATATACAGGAATCAAAGTAACTAATTTTCAGAGTTGATTTTTTTTCCCTCAAATGCCTATAGTAATTCTGAATAGCTTCTTTGAAAGATAATTGTTGATTAAATAACTAGGTTATTGTATTTCTTTTGTGCTAGTCTCAATGATAAATAGGAAGTTAAGTACCCTATTAGCATATTTAATCAAAGATGATAATTTAAAGATNTAACAGTGTGTATTAGACATGTCATTCCAAACTATGTCTTATCTACTTTTTAAAATTTTTGTACCATCTGTGCTATCTGATTACTAATGTAAAGAATTATCATAATAAAATGTTTTCATTTTAAAACACAGCTTTATAGCATATAGTCAGTTTTCTGCATTAAATTTCTGTCTTTTCAAACTACACATTATCCATATTTTCAATTTTTTCAAAAGTTGTCTTATCCATCTTATAAACTTCAATATCTTCCCAAATCTTTGTTGAAATTATGATTTTATTTACTAATAAATATAGCTCATATTATGTACATTCTACATGGTTCAAAAACTAATATTAGCATTGTCAAATTTTAAGCTTTAAAACATTTTGAGTACTGAAAATTAAGTGAAAGTTTATAAGCATGTAATGCTTATAAACTTTCACTTAATTATAAGTTTACATGCATTGAAGAGTCTGTAGAATCATATAACTAAGAGAACTTGTAATAAAAGAATTCTGTATTTGAAGTGGAGCATTAGAAAAGCCTCTTTTATGTGGCTTATAGAATTGAGTTTGTTCTCAAATATTGATTGGTTGATTTTGTTTAAACTTTGTCATTTTACATAATAATAATGAGAGACAAGGAAGTTAAAAATGTAATAAAAATTGGGGATCCAAAATTTCCTTTTTGAGATACACTGGGGTCAAAGTGGCAATATCCAAGGTCACTAGCACAAGTGTGTAAAATTTTTAAAATTCTTTTTTGATCATTTTAGATGGCTTCTGAAACAAAATTATTGACTTGCTAGTGCTACAACTCAATTCCTAGTTTGTGTTTGGACAGAAAATAAACTGTGCCTAGTTTAAAATATAAAAGATCTAGTTTGTGACTTGATGGTCCAAATTTCAACATAATTTTAAAATTTAAAAATTTGAAGCTGTTATAGTATGATATAAAATTTAATATGACAAATTATATTAGATTACTAATTGATATAAAATTGTAATAGGAGGAGAGTTTTGTTTACAGGGCAATAAAACAATTAGTGACTAATTGACAGTAGTAGTAGTAAGGAGATTGTCAGTGTGGGCTGCATTGACAATCTACCCTGAACTTAAAAGATAACACCTTTCAAATTTCATACATAGCAGATATTAATTGGTGTAAGTTGAAATAATTTACTGCAAGTTTCTGAAACTTGATGTGTTTATTTTGTGTTTTTGGATCAAATTACAATAAAATAAACAAAAAATGCACTTTTGGCATTCCCTGAGTATTTTAAATCATTAGAAAGAAGACAAAATGCAGAAATTAAACATATAATTGTAGTTTTTTTATGTAATGCTGACAATTTCATAATTTTAGAATAAAAACTAGTGTGAGTTTCACATACTGCTCTCTGAAGAGGCATATAAAACCTCACTTAAACTAGCATACTTGCATTCCCCAGTGTAAACAAGCATGCTGATCTTTACCATAAGGAAATATCGGTCTCCCCAGATAGACTGACGTGCCAGACAATCCATGAAAATATGGTATGAAGAATTCTAACTTTTGTTATTAAGTTACTAGAGCAGGGTTGTCCAACCTTTTTNATACGAATGTTTGTTTCTTGAAAATTTTATCACGATTTAAATACAGTATTTACTTTTAATATTACCGATATGTCATCAAAAAGAAAACGTGTTGTATTATCGTTAAAAGACAAATTAAAGTATTTGTTTCGATTATCCGGATTTTTCCTTATCCGGACTATCTTCATCTCCAATTAGTCCGGATAATCGAGGTTCTACTGTATAAACAAAAATCTTATTGTTTTTTAAACCCACAAGTATTTTATACTGTTAGATAGTAGAGAAAGTGTAGAAATCAAAGATATAATCAAGGCCAATCATATGTATCTGTAAATGTACAAAAATTGCATTAATTTGCATTATGTATCCTGCAAATACTCTGTGCCCAAAGGGGATTTAAGGTTTTTTTTAATACCTAAAATTAATTTTACTGTAATTGTTGTCATAAAACACTATGTTATGATGTAAACAAAAATATAGTATTTTTTTCTTGTTTTCCTGGTTTTAATTTACATTGCATTGCATTTTATAGTATTGTTTTTTTCATCAGAATAAAGAAAATTATGATATTTAAATGTTGGTACCATGACTAATATTTTTAGTCTTTACTCTGCTAAATTGAGAAAGCCAAAAATGAAGAAATTCATCGGAAATGATTTTGATTGAACAGATTTGGCATCAGCCGATAGGCTTATTATAATTTTCCAAATTACATTATAAAACGTTAAAATAAATAGAATAAACTGTTCTTAGAACATCATTGACTTAACATATTTGGAAGTTTGCATTAATTGTAAAGTCAATGATGTTCTAAGAACATTTTATTATATCTATTTTAATATCATGTTTTATAATGTGATTTGGAAAATTATAAGCCTATTGGCTGATAAAAAAAACATTTCAGAGGAACTTTTTTGTTTTTGGCTTTCTCAATTTAGCAGAATAAAGGTAAACTATTTAAATTTTTTATAAATTAAAATAATTATTTATATAATTTTTTTTAATAGGATTCTTCTGGTTTAAAGGATGCAATTCGTTTTACAGCTGGAGCCCATTCATCTTCAGATTCGGAATTAAATTCTCTTTCCAGTGGAAGAAACGATGCTCATTTTGATTGTCCATCTGGACATCTTGCATCAGCTCAAAATGTTGTTGAATGTCCTGTTTGTTTATTGATTCTTCCTACTCAATGTTTTCCAGAACTTAGTTCCTGTAGTTATCATTCATGTTACGATTGTTTGCAGCAATATCTACAAATTGAAATATCTGAAGGAAGGTATTAATTTTAAATTTCAATAAATATTTAATTAATAAATATGTAAATTTTTTATTTCCTACAAAAAATATCAAATATTTAAACTGTTATATATAATATATATATTCATTTATTTATTTACATAAAAATTATTGTGTACAGTCGACCCCCCCATAACACTGTTGATAATTCCATTTTATATGAATTCCATGTTGTACAAGTCACTCAGATTTTACAAATACGTGTGCCAGGCTGTGAACGGCTTGCATATTTGCAAAATATAAGTGACTCGTACAACATGGAATTCATATAAAACGGAATTATCAACAGTGTTATAGGGGGAGTTGACTGTATATTAACAATCAAAGGAAGATGATTCAAAGTATTAATTTAAGAGACTATATACATCCACTTATAAGAAAATATTGAAAAGTGATGTTTTTTTCAGGTTTTGTAGATAAATATATCAACTCAAAATAATAAGAGAGATTGGTTTTATCAAATGTCTATTATTATTATTTTTATGGCAAATAGGATTCTGGGGCATATGTATTTTATTTGCCATAAAAATAGGATACATAACGTTTTTTTTGTTTTTGAATTTCTCAAAAATAAATAACAGTTGAACTGTGGGCTTTATAGTATTCCTCAACTGATATGTTTTGAAGCAATTCCTACAGTGATTTTTAAGTTTATGACCCTTTTTTTCACAGAAATTTTATGAAAAACAATATCTTACTACCATCTAAAGTAAATTGTCTTGCAATGTGAGAGCACTGTAACTCTCACTCTCGATTGTTGTACATAACAATCACGATTCAATAAAATAACAATGTAGAATATTTAAACTACCACAATTCTACACATTCTATCTTTTTCTCCTGGTTTCTATGACTGGACCAATCCCAATTCATGTCGAATAAGTCATTGCAGCTATTTTTTGACAATGTGATTTTCTCTCTTTGGTATTATCTCCCTGCTGTCTTGCAATCAGAGCATGATAAGAAATATAATACTTTCAATTTTGCAACAATTAAAATTTATGTTCATTAATGTAGCAATACCATTTAGTAATTGTGACCAAAACATTTATTTGGTAATTTTATCAATATTTTAAGAATTATTAAAAATAAAATTATAGAATTCTTTACTGGCAATACTAGTTTTTAAATCTAAAAAGTTATTAGTCATTTGACCCACTACTGACAGAGAAGGGAATTTTTGAAAACAAAGTAATAAAACTATTAGCAGTTTGTCGTTCTTTACAGCAAGGGACCAGCAGAGTTTATTACTTTCACAAAAGAAAATAAACAAAGCTTTACTACCCTGAAGTTGAAAGATAATACTAGTCTGTAAAATTTAAAAAAATTTAATGTCAATAATTGAAAGTTGAAATGATTTATAGAGTTGAAATTTTATAAGTTTTTTCCATTTACAGATCAAATTACAGAAAATACAGTAGAACCTCCATTATCCAGACCTCTATTATCCGGATTTTCGATTATCCGGATTGTTCAAAATGAACAAAAATTTTACGAATTTGCTGATTTTCACTTGGCGAATTACGACACTGTTTATGTACTGTACGTGACGGAATGCATAACTTTTTTTGTTTCAACAACGTCTCACCCAGCACAGTGGTCGTAAACTCTTATGTATATTTTACGTGGTAATAAAAATATAACTTGACATACGTATTTATAAATAATTTATATTCAAATTACATCATTTCTATGACCAAGGGCGGCGTAAGGCATGAACGACGTGGGCCACCGCCTATGCCTCGCGGTCCGAAGGGCCTCGCGCCTCAAAGGTTTATGCATTACTTAAAAGCCGCAAACGCGACGAAAAAATTTTACTCGTCATAAAACGATAAATAGTTTGTCAAATTTTTATTCATAAAAATGCAGTTTCAACTGCTTTTTATTTTATAAAATCCGTCTTCTTGCGCCACCAGAGGGCCTTTTAAACAATAGGTAGTCTGTTAGCGTTGGTCAGTAGTAGTCCAAATTCAATACGAACGTTTGTTTCTTGAAAATTTGATCACGATTTAAATACAGTATTTACTTTTAATATTACCGATATGTCATCAAAAAGAAAACGTGTTGTATTATCGTTAAAAGACAAATTAAAGTATTTGTTTCGATTATCCGGATTTTTCCTTATCCGGACTATCTTCATCTCCAATTAGTCCGGATAATCGAGGTTCTACTGTATAAACAAAAATCTTATTGTTTTTTAAACCCACAAGTATTTTATACTGTTAGATAGTAGAGAAAGTGTAGAAATCAAAGATATAATCAAGGCCAATCATATGTATCTGTAAATGTACAAAAATTGCATTAATTTGCATTATGTATCCTGCAAATACTCTGTGCCCAAAGAGGATTTAAGGTTTTTTTTAATACCTAAAATTAATTTTACTGTAATTGTTGTCATAAAACACTATGTTATGATGTAAACAAAAATATAGTATTTTTTTCTTGTTTTCCTGGTTTTAATTTACATTGCATTGCATTTTATAGTATTGTTTTTTTCATCAGAATAAAGAAAATTATGATATTTAAATGTTGGTACCATGACTAATATTTTTAGTCTTTACTCTGCTAAATTGAGAAAGCCAAAAATGAAGAAATTCATCGGAAATGATTTTGATTGAACAGATTTGGCATCAGCCGATAGGCTTATTATAATTTTCCAAATTACATTATAAAACGTTAAAATAAATAGAATAAACTGTTCTTAGAACATCATTGACTTAACATATTTGGAAGTTTGCATTAATTGTAAAGTCAATGATGTTCTAAGAACATTTTATTATATCTATTTTAATATCATGTTTTATAATGTGATTTGGAAAATTATAAGCCTATTGGCTGATAAAAAAAACATTTCAGAGGAACTTTTTTGTTTTTGGCTTTCTCAATTTAGCAGAATAAAGGTAAACTATTTAAATTTTTTATAAATTAAAAAGGAACAAGTAAATGTGCATGATGTGATGTGTATATACACACACACACACACACTACATATACATATATATACATATATATATATAAACAGTTTAACCTGATTATAATGCCATACATGGAACTGGCAATTTTTTTACATTATAACCAAGTGTGATTATTTGCAGGGTCATAATTTCGGAACCATAAAAAGTACCAAGTGTGTTTAATAATCTATTTTAAAATCCATTCTAATTTAACATCATATGTAATACCATAAAATTATTTCTTAATGGTGTTACGGTATACTGTATCTATTATGGTAATAATAATTTATTATTGTATTACACACGATAATAAATTGTGTGTGATAATAAAAAGTGTAAACTGAATGTTTAAATCAACTTTATTTACATTATTATGTCTAAGTTTACATTGATGTAATTAAAAATTTCAAAAATTACATTTTATAAGAAATTTCTATTTGTCTTAAGTTTTGATAATGGTGGCACTTTCAGTTTTGAAAATAATGTTCAATCAAAAGGCAACAAAAGGTATAACTAATTAAAAAGACACAATAACAATATTCACTTAAAAAAGTCAGTTATTTTAGATTGTAGGCATTTTTCACCTAAAAATTGTTTATCAGTGTCATTTTCTAAATCACACACTTTTTTCATTATTTTCAATGAAGTTCTCCGAGATCTGTAAAACATTTTCAATAATCTTATTGCATTATGCATCTCCCTGGTTGATGGCACTCCATTTTCTCTGTCTAATGTTTCATCATCACCATTCTCATTTTTTTTGTCTGAAGATTTAATTTGCTCAACAATATCTACATCTGTATAAAATTTGGATATTATTAAATCTTCAATTACACTCTCATATTAATTAGCAGCAGGTGATAAAAATTCGTCATTTTTTGAATTTTGAAATGTTTTAATTAATTCTGATAGAGGAATGTTGTCATCCTCATTATCGTTATCATTCATAAATGTAATAGGCTGTTTGACTATTACACAATTTTGCATGGTGAAAACAGTTTGCTATTATTAGCGAACTAATCTTACACCAAGATTTTTCAAAAAATCAACTGCATCTAATAAAGAGATTGCCATTTTATTATCATCATCCATATTTGTAATAATTTTTTGTAAAAGAATTTTTCTGAAATGAGATTTAAGGCTTCTTATCATTCCTTGATTTATTGGCTGAAGTATGCTATACAATTTGGAGGAAGGAATACAAGTTTAATGCTCTTTAAATTTTCTAAAATTGGGTGTGCTGGCAGTTATTGACAAAAAGTAAAACTTTTTTGTTTACTAATAAATTCTCTATCCCATTTTTGAATTTCTTCTTAAAAAATCTGATGTCATCCATTTTTTGTTGGCTTTGTAATTTACTGGTAGTGTTTTTATGTTTTAAAACACCTTGGATTATTTGATTTTCCTATTACAAGAAGTTTTCTTTTGTCTGTATCAGTCATATTAGTGCAAACAAAAGCTATTATCCTATCTTTCACAAGTTTTCCACCACACACTTTTTGTTTTTAAATTTAAATGTTTTATCTGGTAAAAATTTGTAAAATATCCCAGTTTCATCTGCATTATAAATATCTTCATTTGCATATTTTCCCTTAATTTAGTCCACATATCTCTTAACCAGTTTTCAACATCCAGTAGGTTTACACTTTTTGCTTCTCCACACAGTTTTCCAAAACTTATGCCATGTCTTTGTTTAAAATGGTCTAGCCATCCATTAGAACATTTAAAGTTAGTATCACACAGTAGTACAAATTCTTCTGCTTTATTCCATTAGTATTGGTCCATTTAGTGGTAAGTTGGAATTTCTGCATTGGTTAAACCACTTAATTAAAAAGTATCAATAATAATAAACAATGCTTTTTGCCCATGACTATAAATTAGACAGAATTAGATAACCTAAATAGGGTATAACAATTTGCGGGGCTTATCACACCAAGGCCGACTGAAAGAAGGACCAGAACTTTTATAAAAAATCAAATCAAAAATATATATAATAATCACNGTACTCCGTGATTGCTACTCGGAGATATTAGAATTTTGAATTGGTTCCTTAAGAATTTTTCACAGGTGTGCTGGCCAGGATACATTGCATTCTCACTTACAATCCAACTAGCGCACTGTATAAATCTATCTAACTCTCATTTCTCTAATAAATCTATAAATTTAAAATAAAATATTGACAGAAATTAAATTTCATGTAAAAGGACCAGAACTTTTATAAAAAATCAAATCAAAAATATATATAATAATCACATATCAAATATTGATATGTGATTATTAAAGACCAACCTTTTTTTTTATAAAAGTTCTGGTCCTTCTTTCAGTCAGCCTTGGTGTGATAAGCCCTTCAAATTGTTATACCCTATTTAGGTTATCTAATTCTGTCTAAAAAAGTATCAATATTGGCTTTTTCACATAATTTATTTCACTTGTCCTTTGCCATCTTGAAAACTTTTCAAAATTTTCTCTGTTTTTTATTATTGTGCACACTGTAGAATTTGTTAAACCAGTCACTGCATACATCTGTCTTTTTTTCTTCCACTTTCAGCTGCTTTAATTATTTCTACTTAATAGTTAATTAATAATTATACAATTATTTTAATCAAGGATTTCAAGTACCTACAGCACATTTTGAGTTAAAAATTTGTTGTAATCTGCATAAATTCTGATAGTAGTTACATATTTATTAAAAACTTTCCCAATCAGTTTTATGTTTATAGTTGTTTGAGATGAAAATAAATCCTATTACAGATCATAGTAACGGTAGTGCATCCTGTTCTATTACAGTGCAGTGCTATATTTTACATTTTAAGTATGCTTTCTTAATTTCTTAATTAAAATTTTTACATTTATGAAATTTTCATCTATTGTATTGATGTTTTGAATTAAAGAAATCATTTTATTTGTGATGCTTATTCAGGATAAGGATGATTCTGATCCCAAAATTGGAGAAATGATAAATATCCAATGGAAGAAACTTTTATTCTAAATATCCATCTCATGTATATCCAATTAAATACCACTTATCTATCCAGGAACTGCTTTTAAAACACAAATTAAGACAAAATTGTCAAAGTTTGGAAGATTGCATTTATTGTTTTAGAATCATCAATTTTAATTTTAAATAATTTTGTTTTATTAACACATACTAATTCTTAATTATTCTTATAAATATCTAACTGTAATAACAACAAATACAGTCCACATTACAACATAAAAGGAATTTACAACAGCTATATCATGTAAATATTAGTGGCATGATTATGCTGTGTGCCTATAGTTATAATATGCTGGACTTTTAAGTAAATAATCACACAGTATGTAAACATTTTTGCTTGTAATTTGTACATTTGATTGTATAATATTATAATTTGTACATTTGATTGTATAATACATATGTAGCTATTAGGAATAACCTGTGCAATAATTTAGAACTAATATTAAAATACAAGGATTTTTTTTTCAACCTTCACTAACGCATGAAAAAAAATTGGAAGCATGTGAGACAGGGACAGGGTGCACACCTAGTAAATAGTATATTTCCTCACCACTTAGTGTCGTGCCAAGCTATTCTATTTTAGACATTTGCTACTCTGCAGTAAACACGTAAACATGATGCCACCAATCCAGTCTCCTACCAACTGTGAAGTACGAGCAATAATTTGATTTCTACAGGCTGAAGGGCTAAATGGAGGTGAAATTCATTGAAGGGATGTGTAATGTATATGTTAAGAACATCGTGAGCTAGGGATGTGTGCATGAATGGTGCAGAAAATTCAAACAAGGACATGACAATGTTTATGATGAGGGCGGTTGAGGGAGGAAGTGTGTGATAACTGACAATTTGGTGGACAAAGTGGATCAATTGGTGCGAGAAAGGCATAGGTTTACAATTTCTGAGCTTAGTGAAGAGTTTCCTCAAATTTCAAGGCCCACACTGTATACTGCTAACTGACAGTGTTAAAGGTTGGCTGAATGGCCTGGTGGCAACAGTTTGATGTCTGCTTGAATTGACAATGCAATTATGTGGAAAAATAGGTGAAGACTGTAACTATCTTCTACATATAAAGTAGTTTTGTTCTTCATTCTTGTTTTTTTATTCTGGGTTGGTGGAAGTTGAAAAAAATAACCATCTTAGTTTGAGTTTGGCAATGGCTCTTATTTCTGGTGCCTTAAAAATAAATATAAATTGTTCATTGATACTATCATTTGCTTTCATTTAAATGTTATGCACCATTCTTAAATTTTGAAAGATCCTGGAAGAGTCCTTGAATCCACTTTGCCAAAACTTTGGAAATCCTGTTTGTAATAATCTAGCAAATATTGTAAAAGCCTGTAAAAGAATACACAAACTTCTTAATGTCATTATATGTGACATACTAGCAAATGAGCCCAGCATTGCTCGGGCAAATGATTTGAATGCTTTGGTAAATATTTGGAAATGAACTTATTACTATCAAAAATAAAAAATTTCATCTAAAACAGCACAGTAGAAGTCGTTCTTCAGGTTAAGCCTTAATCCTCTCCCTCTCCCCCTATGGGGGATTTCCAAAAATTCCTTCTTAGTGTGCATTTTCATGACATACCCTAACTGTGTACCAAATTTCACCTCTTTAGGTTCAGCGGTTTGCTCTGGGTGATGATGAGTCAGTCAGTCAGGACATGTAATTTTATATATATAGATTACAGTCGACCCCCCTATAACGTACGTTCCTATAACGACAATTCCTATAATGTAGCGAAAAAATTGTAGAAACTTTCGTATAACGTACCTCCTATAACGTCATTTCGCGACAAGATTGATAGAGTCTGGACCAATAGTGGATGAGCAGCCGAACTACTTACCTCTGACCCTACGCCACGCTACGGAGCGGCTAAATTGAGTTTGCTATCGTCTGTTTAGTATTATATATAAATTAGGTACTGTACATATAATTATATATTAATTATATATAAATTAGGTACTGTATATATAATTATATATTAACTTAATTTATTGTAACTTTATTATAATTATATATATGCTTTCTGCCGCCTGGCAACACGCTACGGAGATTTTAGGCTAGTAAGTTGAGTTTATTATCGTCTGTACAGTATGTAAATTAGGTACCGTAAGTCTAATACAGCACTAATTTTATACATTTCTTGTGAAAGAAACACTTCTTATTCAACGGCCATAAAAATTATTTATATTAATGATGTCTCCAAAGGTCAAGTTATTTTTCTGCGAAAAATTCGTTATCAGAAATCGCGGCCGCCGTTTCGTGCGCTGTTCCGCGACGAAAACAAGCTTGAGCAACGGCGTAGTCGAACGGTGCACACTCGGTAAGTAATCCTACAATTTTTTGTTTATAGCATAGTTTATACGGATTATTCCCAAAAAATTATACGTGTTTTGGAAATGTTGAGTGGAATTAGTCTAGAATCAGTTAATTTTATAGAAGAAAACCTTTCAAACAGCCTTAGTCTGTAAACTTCACACGTGTCGGGCTGCGATTGGCTCATGTATTTAATGATTCCTACAACGTAATTTTCGGTTAGCGTGGAACGTATCTAAGCGTTATAGGGGGTTCTACTGTATATATACCAGGGATGGACAACAAGTAGATTTTGATCAACCAGTCGATCACGAAGTCAATTTTGGTCGATCGCTCACAATGTCTTGACATAATGTGTTACACTTGTAACCGAAAACAACTGTAGTGATATCGGACCTCCGCGTTTTCCCTCAGATGCGATTTTGTAGGTTCATATGCAATACATTTGTGTACAGTTGTAAAAGGGGAATAAGAAATGTAGAAAAAGGGTCGTAAAACTGAAAAAAAGAAAGGCAGGAAGAGGGACAGAGAGAGGACGGGTGAAGTGGTGGTCCCCAAAAGTGACAATATTGAGTTTCAATTTTTCTTCTGTTTAAAATGTATTTTTTCTTTATGTTTTAAATTAAATTGTGGCTTTTCTTACGTATCTAAACATAGTATGTACAGTAGAGCATTGGTTATCCGACTCAATTGGGGACTCAGATTGGTCGGATAACTGGAAAAATCGGATAACCGAAAAGAATGAAAAAAAATACATTATTAGTATAGTATATTAGTATATCCCATGTAATTAGTATATTAGTATATTGCTATTAACCAACTTCGTGTTGAATTTTCATTGATGTTAAGCCTAACAATTTTTTTTTTTAAATAATAATTGTCGCTATTGTATTGTTAAAAATTATTTTTAAATTATTTTATTGCTCACAAAACAAACAACCACTCATAATTAGAAAATTAAGTCTCGTTTAAATACTGGTCTCCTTTCAATGGTCGAGCCGTGTTGCCAGCTAAAACATGCAAAAATTTAACAAAAATAATATTAAAGTAGCCAGGACATAGCCAAATATTGTAGTGCCACATCACTATCGGACATTTGAAATTTGCCGACTAGAACGGTCAGTTAATTGATGTGACGGTTAATCAGGGGTCGGATAATCGATGCTCTACTGTATTTCACACCTCCCCCTCGCCACTTCGACTTGTTATCATAGGCATAGTCTATCACAACACATTTTTAAGATAAAAAGTAGATCTTATGTACATAAAAGTTGGCCACCCCTGATATATACTGAAATTAAAAATTACCTGATGTGATACAGGAAAATAATTATTTCATATGTAATTCTAATGCAACAAGCTACTTAAATAATCCATTAAAGTCGAAGGCTTTTGCATATTGGTATAATTTGTCTAGTCTGAAAATGTGGATAAAGATTAAAAAAACTATTATTATAATCCTACATTTTTTTTTTCCTTGATACACAATTGTTTTTCACAAAAATTCTCAATTTGTTTTAAGTCAATGTATGATAAGATTTTATTATTTTCAATAATAAAATTTTTTCCTAAAAAATGTTCCAGAAAACTGGTTTCATCTTATATGTTGCTAATTATAGTAATCTTATGGTTAGAATAGTCTTTTCGTAAAATTAAAATTTTTTTAACATGTGAATTTATTTCATTTGTTTATGTAAATTTCTTAAAAATATAGTTTTGATAAAGTTTTTTTTTTTTTTAAATTTTAGAGTGAATATATCATGTCCAAAGTGTGTTGAACCTTTACATCCAAATGATATCCGCATGGTTCTTAACGATGAAAACATAATGTCAAAATATGAAAGTTTTTTGCTTCGGCGAATTTTAGTAACAGATCCTGATGCAAGATGGTGCCCAGCTCCAGATTGTGGGTGAGTACAGATAAAATTTACAAGCAAAGTATAGTTTATTGATAATTTGATTTTAATTTTTTTTAAATGTACTATTTTATTAAAAATTGATTGATATTNACTGCCCCAGCATAAACTAATGTATGAATGTCTGAGAGTGTAGAAATTGAATGAATGTAGTTTGGTAGTAAGTGAGTGTTTACATAATCTAGTGTTTTTCCTACTACCTTTGACGTGTTGATTTTCAGTATTCGTGGTCTTTGTGTGGGATCTGTGCCTGTATATTTAGTGAGTGTTTCCTGAAATATAAGTGAGACTGTATTAACTAAATCTATATTTACGTTATCAGTGATGGATGAGGAAGTGTCTGTAGTATCATTAATGGTAGTTGTTGTATGTGTACTATTATCAATGCTTGTTGCTGGATTATCCTGACAGGTTACACGATCTTCATTAATGTTAAATGTTTCTGTCTGTTGATGTATTTGATCAGCAACCTGTTGTTTGTTAAGTTCAAGTGTTGTTTGTGGGATAAGGTTGTTGTGTATAATTGTTTGTTTTTGATCGACAATCCTTTGTTCGGTGACAGTGAGATGAGGATATTGTTGTGTGAATCTATGGTGTAGTTGTTGTCTGTATGCTGTCATGTTTGTTTCGAATCTTGTGATGGTGTAGTAAGTACGGATGATAAACTCGTTCATTTCTGTTGTCCATTTCATCTGTTGGCGTGGTTTTCTAGCCTTTGTGGTCTGTGGATGCATTGCCAAAGAAACACCAAG
Source organism: Centruroides sculpturatus (assembly GCF_000671375.1). Taxonomy (NCBI): domain Eukaryota; kingdom Metazoa; phylum Arthropoda; class Arachnida; order Scorpiones; family Buthidae; genus Centruroides; species Centruroides sculpturatus. The sequence continues at coordinate 61,134 of NW_019385132.1, read as the reverse complement.
GCTAGGTTGATTCCTCACATCTGTTGAGGGCATTGCAGTAGCCATGCTTGGGCCATTGCTGCTTTCGCCACCGGTAACCAATGGAGACTGTGGCCTATTTTTCGAACATGAGCCTCTGCCTAACCCATGAACGTGGACCTTGTTAACCCGGGCGACGTCCGAGCCGGTATCACACTTTGATCTGGTTACTGCCATAATAATTATCTCCACAGAATGTGGATGTGGTCACTCTTAGCTTCATTTCTCCCCATAGACCTTACTGGCATGGGTGTCCCTACCAGGAGTTTGTGCTCCAGCCTGCATTGCTCTATGGTTCAGTAAAATTACTGGGCTCTTCTACCACAACCAGGTGGTGGCCTGACCACGGGAGAGTTATTATTATTATTATTGATTTTTCAATGTAGAATAAATTTACCATTTGGAACACATTAATGTATATTTTAAATTTTAAGGTTTCATTAAGATTCCATTATTCTGTGCCTGAAGAAGAAAATCTGTAGTTTGTCGAAAGTACTTTAGTAATGTTTCAAGTAAAATAATAATGTTGATAGACAGTATTATTATTTTTTAAAAAGTTTTTGGCATTGAAAGAAGCAATTTTGAGCATTTTACAAAAAAAGTCTTTGAACAATTTTTAAAATTTTATTATTAATAATGTAATGCTTTAAATACATTTAATTAACTATTTAAAATATGTGAAAGAAAATTGTCTGACCATATACAGTTTCTCCAAAAGGCAAAATCATCTCTTGTATGAAAATAAATTTTCAAAANTTGGCATTGAAAGAAGCAATTTTGAGCATTTTACAAAAATAATCTTTGAACAATTTTTAAAATTTTTTATTATGTTAATTAAATTATGTAATTTTCAGATATGCTGTTATTGCTAGTGGTTGTGCTAGCTGTCCAAAATTGAAATGTGAACGTCCTGGATGCGATACTTATTTCTGTTATCACTGTAAACAGGAATGGCATCCTAATCAGACATGTGATGCAGCACGTGCTCAACGAGCTCGCCACTCTTCCAATCCTCGGTCAGCATCTGTGTCTTTTAGCCAAGATTCTATTATTCAAAGTAAGCTTGCATTGTTTATATCAATTTACTGAATTTATTTATTTATTTTCTTTTATTATTAATTCTTTGAATACATTGTGATGCAGTTACTGTGTAATGTCTTAACAATGATATTGTATTGAAATGTGTGGCATTTCTGTTTTTCCTATACTAATCTTGTAATATAATTGAGATGGGTTGATAATGATGATGATAAGCGCCGAACCCAAACAGTTAGGAGAAGTTTAAATTTGGTACATAGGATACATTATGAGAACATACACTAAGAAAGGATTTTTTGAAATTCCTCCTGTGGGGAAGAGGGACAGGATTAAGACCGTGAAGAACTCGGCTGCTACTATACTATTTTAGATGCTTTTTTTGCATTTATGCAGGAAATCAAACATATTTTTAGACCCTTCTAAAAATTCTCAATGTTATTTAATGTTCTATTGTATATAAAGTTGACACAGAGAGTGCATTCGCACAAGTTTGCTTTATTTGAACTCTTCATCTTAATGTTTGATTTTATGTTCAAATTTATATATATGAATGATTCTGGAAGATCTAACTTATTTTTTGAATTTATTAAAACTGAAGAAGAACCCAGAAAGAGTTACGAAAACATTTATTATTTATCACTTAGTGATACTATGCACTGGTTAGTGGTTGCAGTGAGTCTTATCTGCTTACCACACCGGGATAATGATAAATATGCGAGAAATTGAGTTTGATATGGTTGATTTATTGAACAATTATCAACTACAGGTTTGGTGAAACCCACTCATGTCATTAATTAATGGATGGCTATAACAGGGCTAATTATTGAGTGGGGAGGGTGGTGAGTAAGTTTATAGGAGTCTGTTCTTTAAAATAATAAAAATTCACTTCCATTTTAACAAATAAAAGTATATTTCATAAACCAAATAAAATTTAAAATACACATGGATATATACAAAGTAACCTAGTAACCTAGAGAGCATTAGCTTATCTAACTATAATGCTATTACTATATATTGTGAGAGAGTTCACAATAAATATTAGTATAATACCTCAGTTATATATATATATCTTCAAGAGATGGGAATCATAGGTGATCAGGTACAAAATTAATATATATGGCGTTACTGTAGAATGTGCACAGAGGTTGGCATATAAACTCCTTTTATACAAATATTCTTTTCCAATGAGAATTAAGTAATTTGACCATCTGATGGGATGTGAAGATGAGTCTTAGTCAGATATTTAGTCATAGAGAAGATAATCTCTCTCAGGAACTAACAGTCAAAAAGGAAACGTTTGTTCTGTGTTCCCCTCTAGTTTTTTATAAAATAAAAGTTTCATATTTAATATCAAAATATTATATTGATTTAAAAGCTTATAAAAATACCAATTCAATATTCAGATTCTCACAAATATGTAAAAATTCTCTAATTAGTCTCGAAAGAGGGGGACCTAATTCTTGCACTCGATGAAAATGGTAAGATCGGCTATAATCTAATAATCTTAATCTTTGCTATCATTACTTTTTGTCTGAGCAACACCGGGTTCATCTGCTAGTATTCAATAAATTCATTCAAAATAAATTTACTTTTTGTGAACATCATAATGCATCTGTGTGTGCCTATTTGTTAATATTTAGCGTGTGTGTGTATGTCATTATAAATGACTACATATGTTTGACTACTAGTTGTGTGCCGGATTGTTAAAAATGTATATTTGCAAATACGGATTTAGATCATTAGTGTGAGAGTAGCCGGGGTTACGGAGTAGGTAGTACTCATGTAACACTTAATCGGCACAGATTCCCCGAAATCTGTCTCCGAAGTTTCGAATCGAGAGATCCGATCTTATGTCAAGATTCGTTTGACCGGGAGGGTGGTAATATTTAGGAAAAGGGGATTCAAGACTGTGAAGTCTTTATCCCAAATTGTCAGGGTCCCGACACCAGTTAATCAATCTTATTATACGCGGATTAACACGCGTATGCGATCTGATTCGGTCACGCAAACAAGAGACATCCCAATTAAAAAACGATATAATAAATTTAATAAAACAAGGAAATAAACTCATACAAAAATCTCAATGAACGAGAGATAGAACTACTACAACTAATATACAAAAGGAGATAATTAAACTTATATTATACCCTATTCGCGATCGAGAGAGAGAGCTCACAAAACATTATAAAACATACGACCTGTTTAGTTGTCGTTCATCTTCATCTCTGTATGTAACTTTGGAGATAAAGTTCATTTACTACTTCGTATGGGAGATCACTATGTGCACAAAATCCAAGTATCATTTCTATGTGCAGACTCTAGACTTATTCTGTATGTGACTCGTCTAAGGACGTTGGTCATCCGGAGGGAAACGTATGTGGAGTTTGGACACTTTCGGATCTGTCGCTGAACTCCCCAAATTCGGACTAATTTCCCTTATATCTCCTGAATTTCGACCAATCATCGGCCAGTAACTCTTTCATGAGAACGAATGAAAGGGGAATGAATGAGGGGTAGCCATTTCCCATCTGAGCAGGATTTTAACCAGATAAGGGAAAGTCAGAGGATGTTCTCTTCTGTGAAAGGAAGTAACATCTGTTATCTGCCTTTTCCCACGTTAAAACAGTATTTTTCTCACCAAAAATGAAGTAATATTTGGTGACAATATTTAACATAATTAATAAAATTATTAGCTTAGACCCAGGGGCCTTTCGGGTCTCACATTAGTGTCTAGATCCACGGATACAGATCTCAACTTTCGTACTCATTTGGTGCTGGTGCATGTGACCTTGGACCAATAGTTGATGCGTTGTGTTAGTAATGCGACATGTTTTGACTTGCACTGCATGTGGTTTTGTTTATAGTGTGAAAGTGTGCGAAATTAGAATTCACCACAAAGGCAGACAGGATAAAGTAACAAAAATTGATATAATTTTCCAATTAAACTATTTTGTGTCTTTATACAGATTCTATTTCGGGGGATTTCAACTTCACAGTACAAACAGTAGCATGCAAAATTACAGCAATAATAATAGATCGCTATATCCAAAACACTTGTACAATACAGATCCTGATTGCGACATTATATATAACCCAAAACCTTAAAACTAACCTCAATCAGGTACAATTTTATGGTTCCCTGAGGGGGGTGGGAACCCCCAAATTGTAGACCCCCCTGTGTGATCAAATAATGTCTAATGAACCGTACCCATAGGGGTACGGTTCATTAGACATTACTACGAGATATAGCTTCCTAAAATCAAGCCATGCGAGATTGCGGCATTCGTTTCTCTGCTATGCCACTTCTCTTTTTTTCCAGGTCCTGTTTACACCTTTGCTCCTAATATTTCTAGGACCTGTCATCCCATCCAAGGGACAGGGAATAGATAAGAAAGTTCTAGAAGAAAATAGAACAATAGAACAATGGATAGAAAGAAGAAATGAAACTAAACTAAAATTAATGTTTACAAAAATATAGCTTACTGCCACAATAGTTTAGTGTGACACGGGATAGCATAGATTACGTTTGTTTTTGGAGAGTGTTGAGTTAAATTAAAATAAAAACTAATGTTGACAAGAAAGTTAAGTAGTGTAATATGTACGATAGTAAATGACGAATGTGCTAAATGCAAAATTTGTGAAGTAAACTATTCCTGTAAGGGTAAAGGTACAACATTGTTAAAAAATCACCTCCAGAGGAAATATACACAAGAATATGCTTTATTCTTAAAAGAAGACTTTGCTAAGAAGAGTGCCAACAAAAACGTTCAACAGGGAACGTCTTTACAAACAGTAAAAAGAGAATTTAGACAAACATTTTTTAATGAATATATAGAAAAAGTCAAAATGTGGGATAATACAAACCCCAAATCAATAAAAATTGACTATTTAATTGCAGAAATGATAGCTTTATCTGATTTACCCTTTCAACACTTTGGGGTTCTGACGATTGATGGATCATGTTGTTCCAAATTATGTTCTAAAAGGCAGGAAATATTTTAAGGAACTTGTTTGCAGCGAACTTTACAATAAAGTGTCATCAAAAATAAAGAACATGTTGAAGGATTTTGAGAAAGTTTCCTTTACAACAGATAACTGGTCAGATTCTTCATCAGGAGTTTCATTATTATCCTTAACGTGTCATGGCATTACAAAAGATTTTATAAGAAAAAATATCATTTTGAAAGCAGAGATCCTTGATGAACACCACGCGGGAGATTACATTTTGGCAATATTTCAACGTATGCTTGAAGAGTGGGGAATCCTGAAACAGAATGTGCACAGCATGGTAAGAGATGGGGGACCCAACATGAAGCGTGCCTGCACTTTATCTGACACAAATAATATCGATTGTACAGCACATCAGCTGTATCTGGTGGTCAAAGAAGCTATTAAAAATATTGATGCAATATCCATATTACTTACAAAATGCAGAAAAAATTCAGGACATTTCAACCATTCTACAATGGCAAAGCAAGAATTAGAAAAAATACAAGTTTGACTCAATCAAAGAGTTTTAAAAGTTTTGCAAGACTTGCCGACACACTGGAATTCTAGCTATTACATGTTGGAAAGACTTGATTGCATTAAGGATTTGTTGTTGCTTTATTCTACTAATAATAAAATAGAACAGTTTGATGCCAAAGAGTGGATTTTAATTCAAGAATTAGTGAGAGTATTGCAGCCTCTGGAGGATACCACAAAAAAATTGAGTGCACAAAACATATGTATATCTGATGTTATTCCTCTAGTATGAGCATTAAATAAATTGTATGTTGAGATTCAAATTTCTGCTAATAGTGCAGAAACTCTGAACATCAGCACACCCGCTGTTGTTGACTTTTTTGTCTTCTTTGAAGAATGAATTAGATTATCATTTTTCTGAAATCGACAAAAATATATTGTTCCAAATAGCAACATTTTTAGACCCATGTTACAAAGGTAAATTCTTCATTGACTTTCTTATCTGAGATATAAAACAGAATTAATTCTTTTGAAGACAAAGTCCTTTCCAAAAAAATAGGAAACACCATTTATTAACTTTGTGTTCCAGACATTACACTTTTGGTGACTGACCTTCCCTTTTAGGCTACTGGCTGCCAAACAGTCCTTTAAAAAACACAAAAATATCCAATTAAAAATATAAACGTTTTTAAAAAACAGGAACTGGTGATATTCGGACATCTTCTCTTTTCCGTCATACCTTCTTGGGGTTGTTTTGGCTTTTATCTACAACAGAATAAGTGCTGGTAAAATGTAGATGAGGAAAGCTGACAAAGTTAATAAATGGTGGTTCCTATTTTTTTGGAAAGGACTTTGTCTTCAAAAGAATTAATCATAATTATCTCCATCGGATGAAAATTTACAAAAAAAATATAAAACAGAAATTACTTAAAGCTTTAGAAACAGAAGTAAATATCACAATTACAATTAGCACAGAAAAACCAAATGCTGTAAGAAAAGAACATTGCTCTATGGCCAATATGTTAGATAGTGACGACGAAGATGAGGAATCTGAAAACCAAATATTATACACTAATGCTAATTTGCTCATAGAATATGCTAAAGAAAAAAGATTATCAAGAGACCAAGATCCATTAAAGTATCAGGAGATTAATAGCACAAAGTTAAATGTGAGGGAAAAAAATAATAGTAATAAAATAAAACAAATAACTGAAAATAAACACAGTCCCCTGACAGCCAACTCGGCCAGGTTACAATGGGAGCAACAATGCAAAGAACCCCAGTTGGCCAACTCGGCCGTAATACAAGGGAAATACAACACAACACAAGTCCCTGATGGCCAACATGACCAGGACCCAGTGGGAGTGGTAATAAGACTGGAATCCCCAAATAGCCATTTCGGCCAGATTACAATGGGTGTTCTGAGCAATGTTGCCACGTCTATTGAATTTTCGGTAGATCTACCGATTTTGGGACTGATCTACCGATCAAAGCACCAAATCTACCGAAAAGTTTACGATAATTCAAGAAAGAAATTTTTATTTTCAATGTAGCTAAAAATTCTGAATAAAACATTTCTTTGTACCTTCATTTCTTATATATTGTAAGAGACTTCATTGCAAAGATTCTGTCTCGTTTTGTTGAGAATATCTTGTGTCTGCCCTATTCTTCAGCTAATGGAATAGAAAGAATATTTTCGTAAATAAATCTGTTAAACACGAAACACGGAAATAAACTGACTTGTGAGTTCTGAAACAATCACTGGCTTACTTCTTACTAAACAATTAATTGGATAAAAATTACTGTTACGATTTTCCTGTAAAATATAATTTAATTTCAAAAATAAGAAACAGTGTTAAAAACATACAAACGGAAGATATTGAATAATAATAATAATTATTATTAATATCCGAAAAATAAAAGATAATACTGTATTTTGTTAGAAAAATAAGGCAAAATGTACCTACTTAATTAGTAAATTATTACTGTATTTTTTTACGTAAGTGTTCTGTGTTAGTTTTTTGTTTTTAATTGTTTTATAGTGTATAATAAAATAAATGACGAAAAAGAATGTTATTGTTTATGTGCACTCCTTTCTGCCACAAAAAGTCGATTTACCGAAAAATTACCGAAATCTATCAAAAATTGCCTAATGAATCTACCGATGGCAAGTGTGAGATACACAGTGGGTCAGGGGTTAATCTGGTACTGACCACTTAATCTGTACAGGCTGGTAAAGCCCGATCTCGGAGTCGTAGGATGGCAAGGAGGGCAAATCGAGTGGGGAGTGCGTCGGTAAGTCGACAGGTTTCCTCGGATAGACAAGAGACAGGTTTAACAAATAACAAAATAAATGTTTATTCTATAACTAAAGTAATATAGGAGTATACAGTTACTGACTACAGGAGTATTACAGGCGTATTACAAGTTACTGATTATAGCTTAGATGCGGATAACATGAATTTATCTAAAAGGGAGCTGTAACTATTCACTATGCCGCGTGAGAGTTTACAAAGAGAGTTATATTGGTGGTCCGTTATACCTTATGTCGGAGGACGGTAGGCGACGATCCTTCTGGACTATGGAAGCTGGCTGTCTGTCACAGGGTTATTATGTCTTCTACCGGCTTCTCCTCGGACAGGATCGGGACGGGAGACACTGTATTCAGACCTTCCTGAGGATCGTTCGGAGGGACGATCGCCCAGAACTTCCTGTGACGATCGTTTTTATACGATCGTCGTTGGCACTGAGCCAACAGGTCGTTCACTCATTATTCTGACTAATTAGCACGTGCACGTTGACTAATTGACAAACGGACGATGTGTAAGATTCGACATCCGATCTATTTCCGTTATATTTTTTCCATCCTCTAATGAAAAAATATGTTAACCCTAAAAATTTTCGAACTCAAACCCCTCGGGCTCACAGCAAGCAAATCGGCGTGGCAACACTGGTTCTGAGTGAAACCGACAGCTGGGACGCCTAGAGAACCCTAAAATGAAGGTACTGTGACCCTGGTGCCTATGATGAAGTTCTTTAAAGCTTCTAATGTCTGTTTACTCATGTCTTTTACAAAAGTCTTTTGGAGCACAGGGCCAATGGAGGCTACACCTGTACAAAGTCTTAATGAGGGTCTTTCTTAGTGTCTTAAACTTGGGACACCTGAAGATTATGTGGTGGGGATCTTTGTCTTTGCCCAAACCACAGTCACATACTCTGTCTCCTTTGTGGAGAAATCATCTTAAGTAGGCACGGAAGTTCCCATGCCCCATAAGGGTTTGGGATAGGTGAAAATCAGGGGTGAAGTAATCCATCTTTTTCCTACTTGCAATGTCATGGGTAGTTCTTCCTGTAGATTCGCTGTTCCATCTGGCTTGACAGTCTGAAATAGTAAGTTTTTTAAGTTCCTCATGAAGCCAACAGCTGGGGAGCTCCCCAAACACTGGTTTTGTTGATGATCGTGCTGTTGTCTTTGCAAGAAGGTCGGCCTTCTCATTTCCCCCAATGCCAGAGTGGCCCCCTAACCCATGTAAAAGAGACCTTAAGGCCTTTCACAGATAGGCACTGGAGAAAGGTTACTGTTTGTGCAATGATGATCAGTTTTGTGTTTAATTTGTGGACTTGTAGTAAGGCTGTCTTGCTGTCACTAAGAATTTCCATATAAGTTTTATTTTTCTCGTAAAGTGAGTGTCTACATACTGGAAAGCCTTGAGTATTGCAAGGCTCTCAGGTTGACTGTATTATGTCCTTCCAGTTTTCTACTCATCTGCCAAATGTTCCATTCATTTGGTCCAATGATAACTGTAGAACACCCTACACCCTCTGGTGTCTTTGACCCATCTGTAAGTATTTTGAACCGTAGCTGATTTTCTTGGGTAGCGATGTGGATATTATATATAGGATGTTGGCTGCAGGCAGGGTATAGTTTATAGTGCTTGTGAGTGTACTCCATATTGTGTTTAATGATATACTTGGCTATGTTTTTAATACTTGTAGAAAGGTCAATTTCTATAGACATTTTTTACAGAATATAATAATATAATTTACTTTTATTTTTAGGAGATGATATTAAACCTTGTCCTTGCTGCAAAGTACTAATTGTGAAGATGGATGATGGATCTTGTAATCACATGACATGTAGTGTTTGTGGAACAGAATTTTGTTGGCTGTGTATGAAAGAGATATCAGATTTGCATTACCTTAGGTAATTTTTATCAGTAGTTTTAGCATTAAAGTTAGCTAATCAATTTTTATAATTAGTGAAAAGTTTGTTTATTAAATACTTTTCTGGGTGAAATAGGTTTATATCCAGATTAAAAATGTTTTGTTTAGACTTAATTTTAAGTGGATATGCAATTCATATGCTAAAATTTACTTTAGATGTTTATGATGTATTTAAATTAAAACATTATATACAATTTTAAATTTGCTTGGTAATAGTAATATAAATTGGCCAAATTTTTATCAACCTATATTAAGGCAAATTAATTTGAAACAAAGGAATTTGACTAAAGGTAGGCAGTTAAGCTGCCATCTCGTTATAAGTTTAATAATTATAAATTAATTTTTAATTTAGGATACTCTGGAAGAAAAGACTTCAGATTTTTATTGGTTTAACTAACTTTAATATAGCTTGATAAAAATCTGGAAGATTGTTTGGTATTACTAATGTATCAAAATTATGTATGTTATATATAACTTTACATGTGCTTTTGTAGTTAGGTTATTTTTAAAATATTTTCTATGTATTGTTTCCTAGCAACATCAACATTCCAAGCTATATATATATATTATATAATGTGTGTGTGTTTAAATATTAAAAGAGCAGTTAAATAGTTATTATAATGTTAACATTTAATTATAGTCCTTCTGGCTGTACATTTTGGGGTAAAAAGCCATGGAGTAGAAAGAAGAAAATATTATGGCAATTAGGAATGCTTGTTGGTGCTCCAGTAGGAATTGCACTAATTGCTGGTATTGCTGTGCCTGCTATTATTATTGGAATTCCTGTGTGGGTAGGTCGTAAGGTAAGTATGAAGTTAAAATATTTAAAAATTAACATTTAAAATAATTTATGAGAATGTAGTCATTAAATTTTAGATTCTAGACACACTGAATGCTAAGTACAATTAATTCTTAAAAAGTAAAAAAGTTATGAACTGTATACTTTATTATTACTACTCTGAGCCAGTCTGTTTCTTAGTGTTCTTCTAAATATTCAGTAATAACGATGTCAAGTTCATACTACCACTACTACTACCATCGCCACTACCACCACTACTACCACTACCATCACCACTATCACCACTACATACACTCCTTACAAGTAAACTTTGTTTTGATCATCTGATATCTATTGGTTTTCATATATATGTGTGTGTGTTGTTCAAAGTCCTACATATATCAATAGTAAAACCTCTCTTTTGTGGCCATCTCTATTTTTGATTACCTCATTTGTGACCAGAAGAAAAATTCCCAAAAATTTTCCATTGATTTAAATGGTATGTAGACCTATATTATATGACCATTTATTTTTGGTCCTTTATGTACAAATCAGTCTCTGAAATTGACCATTTGCAAAAGTTGCTTCAAATGCAATTTCTTTGCCATATGGAGCTACTTTCTATGTTCTGTTTTTAAGCAGTGATGGATTTAAAACCCACTTGGAGTTCCTCTTCATAATTTTATGGTATCAGATACTTATGAGTGTAGGCTGAAAAGTAATGCACACATGCTTGTAGAACACAAACAAAAACAAATATCAAGATCAGGCAAAAAGTACATTAAAGTACAATTCTTAAGCTTCAAAATCATATATTTATTTTTCAACATAGTCACCATTAAGGCTAACACATTTCTCCCAACATGTAACAAGTTTTTTTTATTCTGTCCTCTCTCTCATCATTACACCTCATCATCCGAGGTGTAATGATTACCTTTGAGGTCTCTCTTGAGTAGAGGAAAAAAAATCGCAAGGCACAAGATCAGGGGAATAAGGAGGGCGTGGAATCGGTTCAAACTTCAGGTTTAGCAGAGCCTCTCCAGTTGCGCGCTAGGTGTGTGGACGAGCATTGTCATGTTGCAAGATTATTGGCACCAAGTGATTATTTGTGTTAGAGGCAGTTTGGCGCCAATAATCTTACGACATGAAAACGCTCGTCCACACACCTAGCGCAACTGGAGAGGTTCTGCGAAACCTGAAGTTTGAACTGATTCCACGCCTTCCTTATTTCCCTGATCTTGTTCCTTGCGATTTTTATTATTTTTGTATAATTTACGGTAAAGCAATTTACCATGCAATTGTATATTTTTTTTCCACGTTTTTAGTCTGAGACCAGAACCTCCAGACACGTGCTCACAAACCTTTTGGTTCTGAATGAATATCCTTCTTGTCTTTAAGTTGTTGCAAATTCTGTAATACTGTATGTTAAAATAAGGGTTGTAAATATCACATTCTGTTTTGTGCCCACCTCCCTTGTGTGACCACTTTTGATTTTCCCCTACAGTAGTCACAAATGGGAGGTTTTACTATATATACTAATGCTGGCAACTTTGATCATCAGATTCATACCTAATTTTAGTATTTCATTAAGCGTTAAAAACTTTTAGTATTTGAAGTAATGAATATTTCAAATTATTCTTTAATTAATTTTGAAAATTGTCTTGTCTTTGATATTTTGCAACATTTTTTTTTTTAGAGATTGTAGATTAAAAAATAAAATGTAATTTAAATTTAGAATTATGGAAAAACAAACATTTCAGGAACTATTTTCAGTCTCAAATGAAACTTTGAATGACAGCTTAAGTAGAATAGAAGCAAAAGAAATTTGAGATTTTTATAGCTTGTATGCTTGTATAGCTATAACAATAATTACCTTGAATACCTGTAGCATGTCCAGAAATCAAGCTGTGATTGCACATCCTGACCCATACAGACACTGCACAGTGGGGCCAAATCCCAAAAAGCTGGCCAAAAGTCAAAAGCGTTATCAATTTGACTGAAAGTCAGTATTCGAGTGTTTTCGGGATCTCTGATTACGAATCCGAAGTCAAAATTTAAAATAAAAACAAAATGACGGATTTAACACGTACCACTTTTATAGAAAAAGTACAAAATAAATCCATATATTGTTTAATACGATAAAACATACAATCGGTTGATTAAAAGTTTATGCATCGTCGTCCTAAGAATAATTTGATTCGCAATCAGATGATTCAACTTTGAAATCGCTGGAGCTTCCCGTACTTGCTGGTATATGTGGCGCAACTAACAATAAAACTGCTTCTGGAAGCAACGACTTTGAGTTTTTTCGAGATAATTCGCGCAAACTCGAAATAAACGGATCGGATATTAATAATATGCGTAAAATAATGTCTTCCATTGTTTTCGCTCGGAAACTTTTCTTGCAAAATTTTCTCGAAACTTTTTAATGTATTTATTAGTAGACTCTTGAGCGTCTTCGGACATCTGCCCTATCGGCAATACCGATGAATTTATCACTTCTGCACCATGAATCAATATCTTATGTACCAAAGTTGGTATGCAGAACCACGGATATAACTGCACAAAGTAACGAGCTGTCTGTAAGGCATAATCTTGAAATTCTATGAAATCGATTTCATGGCCACACGAAATTGTCTGTAATATGACAGGGAAACGCTTAATCAAGTCCTCATCAACCCCTGTAATAGCAGCAGAAATGCTTGAGTTTTTGAAAAATCGTTGAGCGGTATCCCATCATTCGAGCTACTGAAACCAGGCTTTGGTTGATCGACTATTAGACCCAATTCTATACCGAAACCCTTCTATATATTCATTTTTCAGAGTCTTATTTGTTTATTTTCTTTATCACTACGCGCTTGCCACAGTTTGATTTCAAGCTTATACGCTACACGCAAACAACATTCAAAACACACAGACAAATTCAAGAAAAGGAGCAAAACATTCCGCGTCGTTAATGTACAAAATTCAGAAAACTATGTTTTACATTGCAAGAACTTGCAACAATGACACAATTGCAGCTAGTTGCAGCTAGTTTTAATTTTTTTCATTCAATAATACTTCCATCTACAACATGCGATCGGTCCAGTCGCAGAACTCTACAGAATTTATGAACTTTTCTCTACATGTTTAAAATTTTCTGTTGTAATCTTCCGTTCATTTTCATACAAATCATTCGTTTACTGTTATCACATAAAATATTATTATCAATTTTGTGTTACATAAAGATATTCTACATACTTGCAGCTGCAGTTTCCATTTTTTAAATTTAAATTTGATTGATTTTTAGAGATTTGGCACTCTCTTGAATATAGCGTAGAAATCTTTGCTTACTGCATGACGCTTCTAGCTCGATTGAGAGTCCCCTTTCAACTGAACTACAGTAGCAGGTATAAAGGATAGGGGGCGCTAAAGTCTAGAATTCGACCTTCGGACTCTTATCCAACCTAACCCACGACTAGAAATTACCGGTACTTAAACTCTATTTTTCGACTTTTGGCCAGCTTTTTAGGATTTGGTCCCACTGTGCACTGATTGGTACACAGGCTGTTGTCTGCTAGTTATTCTCATGGAGATCAAGCTGACAACAGCTCACACATTTTAAGTTTTTGTTCTTGAGCTTGAGGTTTGTAATTATGTATGGAAATGTCTGCTAAAGTTAAACTTTTTGCTAGTTGTGAGTAGGATTATTTTTGTTTTAAGTACTGACTTGTCAAGTCTTTTCACTTTTACTCAGACTCAATACTCAATTTAAAACGCAAGTTCAAAGTTCATATATATCTTTGAGTGGGTCTAGACATTTGTGGCTTGAATGAATGAATTCAAAAATTGGTTAACTTGTGATGATGATGATTGTTCAGCTTGTTGCATCATTTGCAATATCTCATTTAGTGTTAAATATGATAGAATTAAAGCATTTACAAGACATGCCGATGAAAAAAGAAATGCATCTTCTCATTTATCTTCTCTCCTCCTGGTTGTTAGGTCAGCCAACGAAACAGTTTCCAAAGATGGCAGTCCTTGATGACATTATGGGATAGTTCTTTGAGTATAAGGGAATTAGCTGCAATTTCTTTGAGAGTAGTGTTGCAATATTAACTTTATCTGAAATGAGATTACAAATATATTTTGTAATACACAATAAAAGCATATATATCCACATAAATGGAGAATTTTCAGGTTTTTTTGAAAGGTTAATTCTGGATTTTCCAATCATTTTCCATTCTCTTAAGCTTTGTTTGTTAATTAATGAATGTATTATGCTCATAATGTGAATCATTCAATTTTTTAGAAAGTATTCAAAAGAATTGTAATCTGCAGTTTTAAGTGGAATTAGTCTGAAGAAATTTTGGTTTTGTCCTATCACTAGTGGCAATACTTTCTCAGCTGAGTTGCTGTAGTGTGTATGCAGTACAGTGAGCAGTATTAGTTCATGCATTTTCCTGGAGAATGATTGTGATCATCTTCCCGAAAGAAAGATTCATCTTTTGTGCAATTTTATGACAGGTTGTATGTCAGTTGTCTAGGATCAAGTGTTCCACATGCTTGATGTTTACAAGAATGACTGCTTTGGGCTTGGAACCACCATGACCAGGATCATCATTTACAGATCTCGGACCATTTTGAAAATGTTTATGCCATATTCAAATGTCTTACCGTGGCTGAGTGTCTCATCACCATATTGTGCTTGAAATCTTCAGTAAACATCTGTGGGTTTTACACCTTGTTTCACAAGAAACTTCATTACAACTCACTGTTCCACAAGAGAACTAACAACACTGTTGTTCACCATTTTGAATAACTCTCATGTGACTGTCCTGAGATGGTCATGCTGCCTACAATGGCACACTTTCCACTTATTAGTACAATTAGTAGAGCCACATTAGCATCTCTTCCTGTACCTGTAAAACTTCAAGTCCTGGTTTGACTTGAATGTCCCTCATAATTATTCTTAATTTTCTTCACTTTTTCTGTACACTTACATGCCCACATGTTTAGTAAATATGAATTATTTAGTTATTTATAGTGATTGTAAAATTGTATTTTACAGAATTCATGAAAAATTTCTGGTTATTTGTTTACAAAAAAGTTGAAGCTGCTTATTTCTTATTCTTTATTTTTTAAAAACATTTTTATTCAAGTGATGATCTTTTGTGGCCTTCATAATCTCCAATTTAGAACAATTTAATGGGTTATTCTTGAATGACAAATATCCTTTCCATTAATAATAGATGATTTATATTGAGTTCTCCTCCTTATTGAGTTTGTCATTATGTCATTTGGATTATGTCTGAAATTATACACTGTAGCTAGCCTTTAGCTACCTTATCATCATAATTATTACTCTCTAATATATTTTTAATTTGAACACTGCAATTAGTAGGAAGTTCCACTCTGAATTTGAATGCCAATGTTTCCAAATCTATAAAACCTTATTTTAATGATTGTTACTTTTGAACATACAACTTGAATAAATTTGTTTAGACGTTCATAAAACTACTATTTTACAATTAATTTTAAGTAAATAATTCTTAAATTTTAAGCACAGTTGCTCATTACTTCTGTGCTAACAAAATGTTTGGACTAACCTTCCTAGTTGCAATTCAAATTTTGTCTTGATGAAAATTCAAAGTCTAGCAATTCACTGAAACCCTTTCAAAATAAAGTTCAAAGGAACAAAGACTATTACAAGAGAATTACTATCTTCAATCAGTACTGATTTTCAAATTTTCTTCAAAATAGTGATCTTTGTAGGATCTCACAGCTATAATAATTAATAAGCTGTAATGTACTACTACAAAACTAACTTGCAGGAGAGTTAGAGAGGACAAAATGCTTCTAATTTCACAACATAAAACAAAAATTTATAATACTATTTAATTAATAATTAAAAATCTAAAACTGGCTTTCTGAATATAATTGTTACTGTTCATGTTTCATTCAAACGGACAAAATTTCTGTTTTAATATTATTATTATTTTGAGTTTGATGAGTTTTACTCAGTTGACACCGGTGGATGTGTACTATGCTGGACCAGAGTCAAGGCATAGTAACCAAAAACAAAAATTAAAAAACTGTGTCAGTGTGTGTGTCTGTATTCAGGAATTTCCTAACAATATGACATGTATTCAATATAGTGGCCTTCTGTAGTGTGATGTATGTGTTTCTATTCAATTGTAATGTGCCCAGGCTTTTGTGTAGTGTGTATGGTATCACACCTGTAGAGGAAAGAACGACAGGTACAATAAGCACCCTTTCCATCCTCCACAGATGCTTTATTTCCTGGGCAAGTTCTGTGTACTTGCTAATTTTTTCAATGAATGAGTTTTGTATATTGTAAGTGTTTGGAATGGATATGTTTATAATGTATGTGATTTTACAGTGTATGTCAATGAGTGTGATGTCTGGTCTGTTGTAGTAAATTGTTTTATCTGTGATTATGGCAGTTTTGTCATAGTACATTTTGTGTGTATTGTTTTCCAATACTGTCTGTGGAATGTATTTGTAGTATGGTTTGTGGATGTCTAATAATTTGTGTTTTTTTGCAAGCTTTTGGTGTATATTGCTACTTGATTATGTCTGTGTAAATAATCTGTCTGTACCAAGAGCTTGCACCCAGAAGTGATGTGTTGTATAGTTTCTGGCATAATGTGACATTTTCTACATGTATCATTTGTGAATGTTGTATCTTTGAGTATGGGTTTTCTGTAGTTTTTAGTATTTATGACCTGATCCTGTATGGCAATTATGAATCTTTGAGGAATCCTTCCATCTCCCCAAAAAGGCATCCTCAATCTAACCAGCTGTTTGATGCAGTTTTGTCAACAAAATCCTGGGTCAGGTCATTAGGATGCCTACCATGGAGTGCCTTTTCAGCCCACAATTGCTTTATGGTGTTTATGCTTTTTATATGTTGTATTGTATCTGCATGCTGCATGATATGAGTGTAAGTTTAATGGTGTGTTATTTGATTCTGCTAGAGCTACTGCTTTATGTAACTGCGATGTTTCTTGTTTTTTGTAGAAAAACTCTCGCAGTGACTGTATTTGTTTATAGTGAAGGTTAACTATGTCAATCAGGTCAAGTCCGCCATCTTTACATGGAAGAGTTATTCTTTCTGTGGCGGATTTAGGATGATGATGTTTATGCTTAATAAGTGTTGTTGTTGTTTTCCTTTGGAGTTGCTCGAGATCTGTGTGAGTCCAATGTATAACTCCAAAAGAGTATGTGAGTACTGGGATGACATATGTGTTTATTGCTTTAACTGTATGTTTTGCATTTAAATGTGTTTTGAGAATGGCATATAACTTACTTTGGTATTCTTTAATTAATCTTTGCTTTATTTGTGTATGTTCTGTTAGTTTGGCCTGTTGGAATCCTAAATACTTGTAGAACTCGCCCTCTTCCATGGATTCAATAATATCTCCATTTCCAAGTGCAAAATCTTCTTTCTTCAGGATTCCTTTTTCTATGTGAAGTGTTTTGCATTTGTCTAAGCCAAACTCCATTTGTATGT